>NW_009648470.1:1434905-1495595 GCF_000708025.1 Charadrius vociferus | reverse complement strand
ATATAAGACATTATACATACTGACAAGAATAGGTCTTCTGAGCTTGAAATTTTCATTTTGTGCAATGATTTTTTTATTTCATAAGCAAGTGATTTTTCTGTTTTGTCATATGGTTCATTGACATATAAACAGTATTCACATTCTACACTACACAAGTACGTTGAAGCTGGTATGATATGAAGGCTAGTAGCATTAAGAAGAGTATTTTCAGAAGGGCTGATGTTCACTGTTAATTAGTTTAATACCATGCCAAATGGATGGTAAACTGAGAAAAGAGTATACGAAAATAAAAATTGTTTGCACACCATGAACAATGAACTATCACAGGATGGAGGAGAGAATGGGGAGGAAAGTAGAAATTAATGTTGTTTTCTGTGACTAGTATTCACTACAAGTTGACTTATTTTGTGCAGAAAGACTATTAGCTTTCTCAAAGTTTGACAGAGGATCAAAAACTGTCGAAGATCAAATAAAATGTTTTTAAAAATAAGATCAAAGAAAATGTTTTTAAAATTAAGGTATGTTACAGTATAGTGAATGTATTTGTCTAAACTTAACAATTTTGGTTGTTAGTAAAAATAAAACCAAAATATATATTTAAATATTAAAATAAATTATAAATTATTTGGGAGTAAATTATTTCTAAATGAAAACATGAAATAGTTTGAATTAGGAGGAAAAGTAAGACTTTTTTTTTTTTTAAGTTAAAAACATTCCAGTAATTTTGGAAACGATAAAAAAAATCAAACTGAATTATTTGTTTGCTAGATCTGCATTTTTTCATGAAAAAAGTGTCTTGACATAGCGAAAAGGAGAATGAATCTTAGAAAATCTTTGATAAACTCCCAATTATTTCAAAGTAATTTTTTTTGTGCTGTTGATATGGATCATCCATGAGACAGAAATAAAGCAAACACACTGCCCCAAACGATCAGTTAAAAAAAAAAAAAATAAAATCTGATGTATGGAAAAATATATGATTGGTATTATCAAGAGAGCTAGAAAAACAGACTGGTGGAGAGAAGTAAATCAATATCAAGGATATAAAAAAGATTATTCTGAGACATATGTAGAGAAAGTAAAAACCAGATACAATAGGTATTGTTACTAAAACTATACACCTTTAACAATAGATTTAAACAGTGAAATAGTAATAAAATAAGTAATTGAATTATGCTACAGAAAGTGTTAAGCTTTTCAAATGAAATTAGGGAAAAATAGGGGGAAAGAGGGAAATGTGATTTCTTTTAAATACTAAAATCTGTCATGGTGACACAGATGCACTAATACTGCTTAAAATTATTTAAATAGAGATTACCAGGAATGTAAGTACTTGAAATATTTGTTACTTTTTTTGGAAAAAAAAAGAAAGTAAAAATTAGAAATGGCTGAACATTATTTTATTGAAAAGATTTAATTATCTAGTGATCTAAATAGACTTTTGAAATGTCATATTTTTAGTCAGCGTTATGATATTTATAATAGTGTTACAGGGTATTAATGGTATTTTATGTTGGTTTAGAAGTTCCTCTGACTGGATCTTCTCTAACATTTTTTCTCAATCGTTATAAAATAAACTCAACACTATAACAATAGAAATTTAATTTTTTTTCTACTTTACCCACAGCTATAAAATTGTAAAGGTTTAGCTTGGTAGAGGTAACATGTACACCTTTCAACATCGTTCCTAGGGATTTCATAAATTGTATGTCTTAGGGTACTGAAGTCTACAAAGCAACCTCAATCAAATGTTCAGACTGCATGACTGTCTTCTGAATGGTGGTACTATGAAATCACATAGATTTGATCAGCCTCTACTAAGATTTGCTTAGATCTGTTGAAAATTCCCGGCAGGATTTCCTAAGTACAGACAGACAGGAATTAGGTGAAAAAGAATGTTAAAATATTGAGCCTTGTCCTTTTTAATTTTTCCCTATTAGGTTCCAGTCCAAGGTGGTGTTGGGTTTTGGTGTTGTTTTTTTGTTTTGTTTTGTTTTTTCCTCTTTGGAGGAGAATATTAGTAGAAATTTGTGAAGGATTTAGAAATCTTTGATTAATATTTCTTTAGAGAACCATTTCCTCAACATGAAAAAAAAAAAATGGACACATACTATTTGTGAATACTTTTACCTTTCACATGTACTGGTCTAACAAAAGTTACCCGGAAACTCGCTCCTATCGCATAGTAAAAACTAGTATAATAATTTCTACTGTAGTTCGACTTTACTATAATCATTATGGATTTATTCCTAAAAATATTCCTGTACTGCAGCAAACCCAGCAGTGTCAAGTATCACAAGGATCCAGCCAAATTCTTTTGTTGTCTGTTAGGTCTTTATATTGAAACACTTCCTGCTTGTGATTTGCCCTTTTTTTTCTGAAAATAAGCTCTGAGATCAATCTGTCAGTGCTTGAATCTATCACGGTTTGATTGAGGTTTTCTTTCTCTTTGTTTCCTTTTTCCTGCCATGCCCAAAACACAGAAGTTTGGAACTTTCTTTGACCTGAATATAAATAACAAAGATCACTGACCTGCAGTCTGCTCTTCTCTCTTTATCATCATTTAATGGAAATGGGGGGGGGGATGCATGCTGTTAGCTATTATCTTTACAAATGACTTGCTAGCCTTTTATTTGTCTTCTTATGCTTCAAACACTCAAAGGACATTTTCAGAATTTCACTAGATGAAGGTTCAATCCTGAGATGACTTGACAAGCTGTATCTTCCTTAAGAGATTTTGACATGGTATTAAGCCATAGTTACAAGCCAATACTTGAATGTGGAGCCCTGGGGAAATCTTTCAAAAGTGGAACACAACATTTACAGCAGGAGGCAGGTGTCTGCACCACTGAAGCAAACAACAATATGATATATTTAGTATCGAAAATGGAAGCAAAACTACTGTCTCTTTACCACTGGGGACAATGGAAGAGGTTGAATGAGAAAAAAAAAGCATCCTTTTCAGCCCTGGAGAATTTTAATTTACTGACAGGATGAAATATAGTCTCATCACGGCAGGTGCAGCAAGTGCCAGGTGCTGTTCACAATATTGTCTTTGAATTTATGTGTTTTCGAAACACTGAGAGGATGTGAAGCAGCTGCACTGGCCATGTGGAGAGAAAGCAAAGAGCTTTTAATTAGCAATAAGAGGGCTGTTAATTTCTTTTAGGAGCCGTCTTTGCTTTGCACTCATATCAGAATCTCAGCAGGAGCTCTGTGCAGCCCCAAACATACAAAGAAAATCAAGTAAGCCATGTGTTACAGCAGATTTAAAGCAGAAGTGAAATAAGGGTTTGGCTTTCAGCTAAAGAAACTCTTGGGAATTTTGATTCTCAAATTGAGAAATGAGATTCACAGGTGAAGGACTGCACAAAGATTTAAAAATCTCAGTCAAATAGCTAACCCAAGTGGTGCATAACATAACGCTCAGAGATCACAGTACAAAAAATGGAACAGTTCTGCAATGGGATTCCTGTTGAAGACTAATACAGTAGCTGTTTGGGCTGAAGTAAACGCTGGAGACCAAACACTGAGGTAAATCAGAGCCTGAGAAATCTTACATGAGGCTACGTCAGCAATACTAAACCACTGGCACAACTACCAACTTTGTCTTGGACAAAGAGTTTAACATTTTTGAGGTCTGGCACGAAGTACAGACAAGGTCTAGTTTCTCTGGACAACAAACAGATGACTTTTCATTAGCAAAAACCAGAAGAAAGTGTCACTTGTAGTTAGTGGTTTTGTTTCTATTCACCTCAAAGAGACAAAATGTATCATTTGCTTTTATGCTACAGGCTTAAAAAAGTTCTTTTCAGTGCTTAAGAGCCACCAGTGACCTACTTGTCCTTAAATTAGGGACTTTCTCAACGAAGTTTGAAAGATTTGAAATCTGAGGGGATATTCCTCCTCCTACTGAGGTAAATGTTAAAATTGTGCAATATGTTATTGGATGACAGGGAAAATGAGTTATGAATGTGTAAACAGCCTGATTTAAAACCCATTGAGGTAAGTTAAAACTTTTGTAGATATTAGCAAGTTTGCTGGTTTGTAAATGCAATTATGTTCAGTAGATTCTATTTGATAACCAAGGAAATACAGAAGATCACTTATGATATATAGGAGGTGTCTGTTTAATATTTTCTCAGGATCCTGTTCTTAAATGAGATTTAATTATATGTTTACCTTTATGTTGTATTAAAGATTATTGCCATGCAGAAAGTTAAACATGTCCATGAGCCTTTACAGAGTAGGGAATTAAATATTAAATTCATGCAAATAAGAATGGTATATTAGGTCAAGACTGAATCTTTTAATTTAATTTTCATTACGCAGCAGCAATTAGCATACTTAATTTATGGTGACACAAAAAATTAAATTGAGAACAACTGATAATGTATCATATCCCCACGGATAGCCTTTCAAGATATGACAGGAGTCTAATAAATTACTTTGTCAAGTCAAATGTCCATCTATTTTTACATTCTTAGCTAGCACATAGGAGTAATATGCTATTTAGATTTAGTCTATTTTTGAAATATCAGAAAATAATAAGCAATTTCATGTATTGAATTTAAACTGTATCAAAGATTTATAAGGATAAATAAATCAGGGTTAATTAGCCTGGCTTCTGATCCAATGTAAAAAAACATGGGTTTTATCTTGAGTGAATTTGAACAGAGGGATACAACATTACCCACTAAATATTTTTATAATGTGATGCAACAGCATACAAAATATTATGGTTTCATAAACAGAAAAAAGGAATTATAGATATATTTAACTACCCTGATTTATTTGGTTTCATAAGTAGAGCAGACATATGGTTTAATATTATCTATTATTAAATATGTAATAAAAACCCCATTTTTGGATCTGTTCCGAACAAGTATGTACTGTGGCTTTGTTCTAAGATGCTGATCTAAGATATTCTAAGAATGCTGATCTTAGATGTTGCTATGTTCAGGATGTTGTTCTTTGTTGGTGCAGAAAGAATTCCCATCATGTCTAGTAGAAGCAACAGAGGAAATAGGAAAGCCTATTTTGTTTATGCTACTCTGTAACTTACCAGGAGTAAAGATGCTTTATTCATTTGCTGCCAGATGTTTTTATTTTGTGCATTTATTCCACAAATACAATGACATATTCCCACTGAAGAGAGGAGATCCTTCTGAAGATTGAAAACAGAGAGGTGAATTGTGCATCTACTTACTGGGATAGAAGACTGTAAACTTGAGCACAGACAGGAAACACACTGCAAAACCTGAATTAATATGTTCGTCTGTAACTTCAGACAACAATGCTGTTATAAACCAAGGAAATGAACAAAAGCAGAACTATAACATAGATTTCTTATTTAGAAATAGATTCACTTTACTATGATGCAAATAGGACAGACAAAAGCAGTTGTTATTGTGCAACCAGTGTCTACATCATTGTATGGTTATTCATAACAACTGCTTTGTTAAACGAAGCAATGCATTGAAACCATGGTCCTGCTAAAGTAATATTTTGTCAACAATGCTGTTTATTGTTTAGATATTTCAGTTTTGCAGGTAAGGAAGGTAAACTGATGATGATATTGATACTTTATTGCTGAGCTGTATCATTCAGCTTTGCAACTTCTGTGACATCCTGACAGACAAAATTGCAAGATTTTCTCCTTTGGACTGCAAGACCAAAAAAAAAGTCAGCATCATATTTGATTTTTAATTTTAGCTGCTGAATTAATATAACTGTATACAGTGGGAATTATATTGTGATAACTCGTGAACTGTGTCACATTTAGAACAACTATCACGGTTAAAAAACCCATAAGAAAAATGGGAATTCACCCCACAGGCATTATCAGGCAAGACTAAATACACAAATTACTGTTTAGGCTCTGAAAAATATCATCACTAATCTTTATAAAAATTCAGAAGTGCCAAGCACTATTTTCACAGTAGTCTGTTCCTTAAAAGCCAAAAGTGTTAATAAAAAGGTCAATTAATAAACTCTTCTGAAATGACCATCATAAAAATACATTCCATCATTTCTTTCTGCCTTGTCCTCTCATTACCAGTCCATTGTGAGTCTCCAAGAATACTTTGTACTTAGTGTTGGAAGTTTCAAGGTCACCATCTGATGAAGCTTATCCAAAGGAAGTAGTTCTTTTATTTTTTTCTAAAACTCTCTTAGAAATGCAAGAATCTCTGAGAGAGTAAGATACATTCATACCATGTGGAATCACTGAAAAACAACTAACAAAGATTATTTATGAGTTCCTTGAACTGTCTTATGAAGAGGTGAGGACAGATAATGGGCTGCAGATGTCAATACAGCTGGATCTGAGATTTGCACATGTCCCTATGAAAGTCAGGAACATAACTTCTGCACCATAGTTGATGATTAAGTCAGACCTTGAATATCTCATTGAAAGAGTGGTCTCAAGGAAGTCTCTTAAACAAAGTGATGTAAAAGAATTTTACTACTAATAGCCCATTAATTGCCTGAATAGCAGTGTGAGAATTTGTAGAACTTAGAAGTGTATTATGAGCACTCGGGCAGCAGGGTTACACAGTGCCTGAAATCAACCAGTAGTTTCTCACTCTTGCTGGGGAAAAGACTGCAAAACTCAGTTTTGTCTATTTGTATTAGGAATTATTTATTAAGGAAGGGTCTACAATTACGAAGGCCTCCATGTTCCTAGAGAAAGAAATTGAGTGAGGAATTACCCAGTGCTTCAAGAATACGATATTTCCAAAATTCCAGCTGTTGTACCATACTTTGATGATATCTTGATCATGAATGATTTTTTTAAAAAATTATTTGAAGTGGCTTTGAGGCAATTTGGAAAATCAGATATCACAGCAGACAAATTCCAGCCGCTGTATTATACTTTGATAATATACTGGTTATGATGGTTTTTAATTTTAAAAATTTTCACTACAGCTTTCTGTCACTAAAAATCCCCTTGCTTCCTTTTGACAAGATCCACAGGAATGTACTTGCTAACATGTAGGGACTTTCAAGAATGTCAAAGTATTGCTGATGGAAGTTCCTATGATTATCAGTTATAATCTATGCAAGCCGTCACTGTTGTATTAATATAAACATTGATGCCATTCTCACCTATGCATGGTAAGACTTAATATGAGAATGAATCATCTATCATTTTCTAGTCTTAGATTTTAATAATATTTGAACAAAGATATGCATAAAATACCAGTGCTTTCTATTGTTACAGGATTCAGTATATTTTATATTTATATATATTATGTATTTTTGTTTCTTTTTAAAAATTCCTGAAAACAATCCAATAATTTATTCATATCCCAATACATACAGAAGTGGGAGGTTATGATAAGTGCTTATTACGTACTTGTTTAGAAATCAGTGAAATTCATTCTCAGTGACAACACACTAATTTAAAACTGACTTTCCATGTTACACACCATTCAGTTCCACTGCTGGCTGGGTTCTTCGTTTTAACATCCTTCAGCTTCAAGCTGGTCTTACTAAACGAATTACTGTCAGAGTTTAACATCTGCATATGTTTTCAATATGTGGTCATGTGATCATGATTTGTCTTCTCATAACTAGTGTCTCTTATGGGGAAATTACATTGTGACTACTGAAGGAAGTCACATCTTTACTTCACTAGATGATACACATCCAACATGAGAGTATAGGTCAACAGTTTTTGTAGGAATGGTGACTAAATAATAAACATTTTCATGATCCTCATTTCTCAGCATGTCACATTCTAATTACTGGATTTATACTCAATAAAATGCTTATGAGATGACATCTCAAAACATACCCTGATCACCTCTGCAGTGATGTACTGTGACATAAGAAACAGTCTTTACATTTTACTTTTTGTTATCTTCCTTGTGTTCCTTTGATCACAAGAACTTTCATTTGCCAGAAGCTATGAAACAGGACCAAAGTGAGATCCTTCACTGATTGTCAGTACCTCTAGGCTTTTCTTAGAAGGTTGAGACTGCCAAGATTAACATCTTCACTTTGGCTGTCTGAAAAGTCCATTTCTAAGCATACAACTCCTCATTATTGCACTTTTTATGTAGGAAGAATTCTTAGATGTGGAGGATGGTGTGATATTCAATCAATGTAGGCATATCACTTGCTTTCTATTATGTTCATGTGTTGTTTATTCTTAGTCCAGAAATAATTTACATCATGCAGTGTTCCTGTCTCCTGACAGTCAGGCAAATGCAGGAGACTGAGGTTTGTGTTTTGTCATTCATGCTGCCTGCAAAAAAGATGTTACATTCACCTACGGACTGCTATAGTTCTGTGTATCCTACTTCAGAAATGCAAACAGAGTGTAGTCACCCCAGGCTCCATTTAATCAATGAAAGGATGGGCAAGGGAGATGGTACAAGTATGTGGCAATCACTGCTTCAACATCACAGCTGTGTGGTCACCCACTGATTTAATGGCAGTAGTGTGTAGCCAACAGCTTGTCCTGGTAAAGAGGTTGTATAAATATTGATATGATTTCTAAGCCATAACTCATATGCGTGTTTTAAAATTAAATGTGCATACTACATGTGTGCTGATACTGAAATATATTTATTATAAGGTTAGCTGCTAAAAGTCTATTACTGTAATTCTCTGTGGCTCAGTTAATTTCAGTCATTTTAGCTCAAGCCACAGTAATCTAAAACAGAGGTGAAATTCAGGTCAGAGAATTCTGAGTGAGTGGTAAAACATTATGTACCATTCACTTTACAATTAACACATCTTCCCTTGAGTTGGAACAGATAAGTTAGCTGTGACTCTTTCGACAGAAATCACTGGCCTATTTAATAGTGTGAGATGAACTGGAACCACTTGTTTTTCTTGTTTTGTTTTTTAACCTTGTTCTATTGGATTTCTGCCTATAGAACCACACTCTTTAGTTTAATACTGTGCTGTGATAGTTTTATGTACTGATTTCTATTTTTAAGCTCCTTTGGATGGCAAGGGAAAATAAGAGCTTAATTCCTTCAGGCTATATAGGAACTGAGCTGTTCTTTTCTGTCTTTCTTTGCTTAAGACATCCTTTGTATGCCTTTGAGTGTGAGCTTACAGACATTCTTTTTAACTTGGATCCTAATATGATATATGAATTATTTAGAAGTAAATACTTCTATTATGAAGAAAAGTGAAAAGACTGTGACCTACTCTGGTAGGAACAACGATTTATGGTTTTGGGAATAACACTGCCAATCATTTGTGCTGAAGTTTGTCAAAATTAATACAAACCTTAGGTGCACGTGTGGAATGGCTAAAGGACAGAAGGACCTGGACCAAAAGCGAGCAAAAGAATTTGTAATGGTTTAGTCATTTAAACTATCTACTAGACACTGTTTTCTCTTCATTACACACTCACAAGGGCTATTTTAGTACCTTCTATTTGTTTTACAGCTCCCTCTCTTGAGTTTTCACCAAGATTGTCCTAAATCACCCACTATACTACCATAAACGTAACTATAGCTTAGGCCCCAGCAGTTTATATACACTGACAGAAAGAGTAGATGGCATAGCAGAAAGAAGCAATAAAAAGATAATCATGTTGCAGTCTAAATCAGCTGATACACAGAAGGATCAGGTGTCTTCTTGTGGGTCACCCAGAAAGAACTGGAAATGAAATTTAAGTGACAGAATTTCATTTTTAGTTTTCACACTAGATCCACGGGTGTTGTGCTGCATGTGGCTTGTGACTGAGTGCTGCTTCCATCTTCTATTGCTTTTATAGCCAGTAATGGGATGAGTTTTATCTCACAGGGGATGCTGAGTAAACCACACTTCCAGCTTTGGAAGGCAGTGAACAAACAGGTACTACAATAGCTATCACAATATGACACTGACCACAGAAACGTTCACTTCTTTCCCATGTACTAAATAGTGTCATATTATAACCATTGTCTCTTTCCACTTTAGCTTTAGAAGATGACACAATCTAATTTATTTCATACCACATATAGTGAACATGACATAGCCCTCCATTAGTCTATTATGGATATTTTAGCCTTAAAGTGAAAAGCAAATGCAAACTAATTTTGAAGAATGAATAAAAGGGTACTCACCTTTCACTTCTAAGTCAGTAATCTGAGATCAAACCAACCCAATAGAAACTGATTGACAGTATTTTCTGACAGAGACAATTACTGTGGTAACTCAGTCCCAGAAAGAGCTCATCTTCATTCCTTTGACATTTCCTGGCACTGCTGATGTGGGGATGAAGAGACTAAAATTAATGAAATATGGAGAATGGGTTAATAAGCAGTTAGTTTTAGTATTTAATGCAGGTACTTAACAAAATAGGAAAATGTAACTTGCCAATATTGCTACAACGGAAACTTTTAATTAACTTAATATTTTTCAAGGATACAAAAATTTGGGAAGTAAAAGAGAGTAATTGAAAACATTTTTAAACCACAAAGTCTGCTCATGCAACCTAAAGCCCTGTAGTTTCCCAAAAGGTACAATTTAACTTGTCCTGACTAGAACCTTCTTTTGTGTGTGTTCATCCCTTTCAGGAATGGTCTGCTTCATTATATGATCTGTTTTTTCATACCCATGCTATGTTTCAGAATAAAAGGTATTTTGTGGCTTAAGGAAATGGAGGAGCTTCCTTGAGTTTTTGTCTATTCCCAAAGACAAGCCTCCAGTCTGAGAAATAACAGTAGAAATATCATCAAGGGATGTCTGTGCCACGTTTCTGAGCAATACAAAAATATCTCAGATAACAAAACCACCAAACTAAAGACTTTGATAAGCTTTCCTCAAAGCACATTCCCCGCAATAGAACAAACCTTTCATGTCCTTACCTTTATCCTTATCTTTTCACTCTTTAATATCTTCTTTTTTTAATATCTTTTTTATGTCCTAAATCAAACATTTCTCAAAATTAGGTACTAATCCTCTAACCAGCTCTCCAGCTTTCCAAATAGGAACCTTTTACAACTGCAGAGTGGACCACTGAAGTCATTGGGCATTACCCCAGTGTGTAACCAACAAGAGATTGGATGTTTTAGATTTAGGTCTTTTGTAGCAGCATCCTGTTTCTAAAAATTACCTGGGTGCTAAATACTGCATTCTAAATTAAAAAATCTATTCAAATATTATTTTGGTTTCAAATGTCCTCTTATGAACTGTAAAATACTTATAAATCTAATCTCTTTCTCCATGTGAAAACTACTACTCTGAGCTGCGTAAGAAGGAAGGCTCTCCATCAGCGTTTATGCAATATTGAATTCTAAGTCTCTGAAGAAGCAAGTTAAAGGTGGTAAATAATAATTAGTATGTTATGCCCATTGACCATTTAAGGATTCAGAACACTTAATTCAGGAACTTTTGTAAATTACTAGTTTAACCAGCTATTGTACATCACCTGAGCTACAGAAATTGATTAAGCAAGAGATCTTA
Source organism: Charadrius vociferus (assembly GCF_000708025.1). Lineage (NCBI taxonomy): Eukaryota > Metazoa > Chordata > Aves > Charadriiformes > Charadriidae > Charadrius > Charadrius vociferus. Next base: position 1,484,177 of record NW_009648470.1, on the reverse strand, counting down.
GTCTGCAGCAAACATAAGGTAAAAAAAATTAATTTATATTTCAGTGACAGTGGTTTAAACTAACACACTTTACCTCAAATTTATATAGGCTAATAGTATGAACATTTGTTTATTATTTTGGTTCTGAAGATACACAGTAACTTGAAGAGCTGCAAAAACATCTGTCTGAGCCCTAAATCGAGCTAATGTCTGTGGAATGGAAACAGAGGGGCCAGCTCAGTTTCCAGTGAGGTTCATGGGCCCTTGAAATGGATTCAATAAAATGGAGAAGTTGAATAAAATTATATAAAATAAAATAATTTCAGATATCGAGAGACCTTATTTACAATATCATACAACAATGGTGGGAATGAAGGAACGAGTTTATATAACTGATATTTCTTTTTAAAACTATGAGAGCCATAAAAAACAAAATAAACAAATTGTTCCCAAAATTTAATATCCCTTTTTTGCTAGCTATTCATATGCATGCCTGAGGCTATGAATTAGCTTGAACAGTCCCACATGCACGCTGCATCCAGTCATCCAGCACTAATAACTCTTTATTTACCAAACATATAAAATACTTTTAGAAAAATGTTTCCCGTATGTGCATTTTCCTAATATATGATATGCATGCATATATGCATATATATGTATATACATTATTGTATACATACATATATAGAAATTATTTCTCTTTGGAAAATAACTATTGCTTTTTCTTGTTATTGTAACACAAACAGATTAATGCTTCATAAAATAAGATCTATCTGCTGAATACAGTGGTGCAATTTGCTGCTAAGTCAGACATCATGTGATCTGTACTTGATCCAAGGGTGGGCAAGAAAGTTTGGAAATAGCTCTGCAATAAAACATAAGATGTGAAATTGAAATCTAAAAGTTATATGAGCTAAATTTTAACACATCTCCTTGGACTATGCTTGCAACTAGTGCCAAGAAATAAGAAGATGATTCTTGGCACTAGGTGATTCTTTGTATCTATTTTGGATGTCTATCTTAAAACAGCATGAATTACCCTCTTGAAGTGACTATTTCTGTTTCTAAGATTCTCGGTTGGTTAGCTCAGTAGTAGATGCCTAACCTGACACTGGTACACGTGCATATCAATTTAAATTGTGTCGCAATGTTGCTAAATGTTCCTTTTTATTGGAAAAGTCCTCAGGTGGGATCCGGGGATCCAGCTCCAGATTAGCTCACCTGGACATATGCCTATGTAGATAAAGTCAGATCAACACAGTCAAGAGAAAATTCAATTTAGCTTGAAGTTCAGGTCAGGCAATATTATAGCTCCATTCAGTTGTTTGAATATAGACAGAATGTTTGTGCCTTTTGAGAAGACCAATGGTACCCACCAGCCAAATCAAAAGGGCATATGTCTCTGTGCAACTTGTATCATGTTTGTCAGTCTCATTCAGGAATTTAGGACACCATGAAGCATCCTAAATGATACTACAAACCTAAGTTTAAGCAAATTAGTTTAAATCCCTTGGGGCTTATCAGCTGAATCACTACCCGTGCTTCATTGACTGCATTGTTTAGAGATCATCACTGAATGTATATAAGACTTAAAGATGGATATCTACACCTAGATACCTCAATTTAAGTGTCTGGGGGATGGCTTAAAAAAATGCCTTAAATAGGGGTTGAGTATCAACTTAGATGAGGTAGGGTATCCACAAAATCCATATGGGATAACAGATGTATCTTATGACCTATGAAGTCCTGAGTGGTTTTAACTGAACTGAATTACACCTTCAGTCTCAAACTGAAATTGAACTCTCATGTAATTTCCATCAAACACAAAAATACTACGGATATCTTTAATAAATAGCTACAGATTTTTCTTCTCTGGCACAGTAAAGAGTCAGGCTGAAAAAAGAATTGATTAAGTGCCTTCCATGAAGCTGAAACAGGTTATTCTCTTCAATTTGGAAATTTGACTGATATTCCATTCTGTTAATTTATAGAGTCATCCTAGTAACTAATATTTGTGCGATACATTTTTAAAGTTAATTATTTTCCTGGAAAAATACTTTAAATCCTACAGTGCAGATTAAACTCTTGATCCTCCTTGTATGTGATAAAGTAATGTTTTCTAGGAAGTTCAGAGCCAAAAGTGAGTTTAAAGTAGCAGGTGTAGAACTCTAGAAGTAGGCAGTTCTCCAGCAGCAGTATGTACGATAATTGCTCAAATTGCCCACAGATATTTTGTTAGTGTAATCTGTTTATATATTCCCTCTTTCTAATATTTACACTGATAAGAGCTTTAGAGATGTGTATAATTATTCTCTGTGGAAATAATCAAGATAATTAGTATACTTATTTGAAAATATGCAAAAACACATTGAAAAATGCTTCACTAATCATTCTATCCTGATTTTATATATAAATAATGTATAATAGGCCCAGTTCTGTCTACTTTGAAATCTATGGGCATTTTGCCATTAGATTCAATAGAAGCAGCATCAGATCCAATATGAATATTTAAGTAATATGTTGAAAGATAAACCATAAGTATACTTTAGAACTAAAATAATACTCTATGGTATTTCTGAAAGGGAAAAGGGGAGGGAAAAAAAGGGGACTACTTAATCTGCTTTCTTACTCTAATATTCCCTTTTTCTATGTTAGCACTATTGGTCTTGATTTACTTTTTGCGTTAAGTTTTAAAGCTATTTTCAGTTTCTGAAAACTTGAAAGTAAATGAACAACAGATTTTTTTAGAATTAAGTTTTATTGAATTAATCTGATTACACTCTTGAAGTTAGAAGAAATGTGGAATTCATTTTACCTTCTGAGCACGTTAGGCTCAACACCTAATCATTTGCTGAGTACAAAGAGACCTAAGGAAGAACATCTATTGAGTCCCTCTGATTTCAAAAGTAACATACAGTATGTTATCTTTGAATACTCCACAATGTGGCACCCAGCCAGTTAGAAATAGAAATTGAAATAGACAATAGATGTCTATTTCAATGTCTTTTCTCTCTCTGTTTGACTTTTCGCTCCATATTTTGAGTTGGCTTCTATAGCTCCTTCTTCATCTCTTATGCCTGTTTCCTACTAATTCCTTAGTATGTTTTCTTTTTCTCATGATCATAACCTTGTTTCTGGGTTTAGTTATGCTAATTGCAACTGGAATGGTGTTTCACCTAGTACAAAGACTGATCATATATATCTCATATGTCCTAATAACTTGGGTGATCTTATATTTTAAAAGTCATTTTTCTAAAATTTATTAGCATGGCTAATTGATGGACACATTGCTGAAGAAGGCTGGATTCTTACTGGTGCAAAGCAATCATACATTTACCTTCTCACCAACATTGTGTCTTTTAAAGAAACACTCGGGCCTTGAACACACAGCTTACCTTTACAGCTCCGAAAACTCTTTAAATATATGTGTGCGCATTTAGTATTGTAAAAGAACAGAACATTGCCTTTATTTCAAGGGGTTTTGTCTTTGGAATAAGCATACAAGTACTGAAGTGTATTGCAACTTAAAGAGAATATCAAGCAAGATGGAAAAGTATTCACTTCTTAAACTGTGTAATTGTTTAGTAGAAGTCAGTTCACTGACTGTTCACATAAGTAAATCTACTTACATACTCTTTGAAGTACTGGTGCCTTAGTGATTAAAAAAATCATTTTCCCTGTACTTGCAATTCCATAGTAAGTAAACACTAAGTAGCTTAGGAATTAGTCCTTTCCTTCCTACTGGTATTAACTATTTACACCATAAAATTTCTTGCACACTGAAGTGTTTGAAATACACAGATCTATGAGGTAGTTCCCAAAAGATTATACTTTTTCTTTTTCTTTTTTTTTTTTTTTTTTTTTGTCAGAGAAAGAAAGCAATCTTTACAGCCAGTGGGCTGTTTTCCTGTGGGAAATCCAGAAGATATGCTGTTCTTTCTTGTACCGTAGATTTCTAGTGTGCAAACCATGTCTGCTGGAATGTCAAGATATTCCAAGAAAAATGTCCTTAGTCCCAGCAGGAACAGAGTTTAAAAAGCCTGTCTGATATTTCTGATCTTTGTCACTCTGCTGCTTTCAGACATGTATGCACAAAAGCATATATGAACATACATATATCACGCACCCATATTTGTTTGTTCTTTTTCAAAATACTATGGATTTTTCCCTCATGAAGTCAAATATTTCATGTTCTTCTGGTAACTAATGAGCATTTATGTATTTACTGCACACACATATCATGGTAATCTAGAATTTCTAAAGTCCTTTAAAAAATTAGAAGATTTCTAAGTTATTATAATCAGTGTCTCCATACTCTGATAGGAAAACAAGTCCTCAGTTTTATATCAAGGATCATGGTGTACAAAACATTTTAAAAAGTTCTTTTTCATTGCTGTCCTGGTTTGAGGTAAAACAGAACAGTGTGGGACAATGTCAAACACTTTGCACAAGTTTCTTCCCTTATCCGCCAATGCTGTAGCATCTTTGCAGAAGGCCATTTGTCAGGCACTATTTGCCCTTGGTGAAGCCATGCTGGCTGTCATTGATCACCTCCTTATTTTCCATGTGCCTTAGCATAGTTTCCCGGAGGATCTGCTCCATGATCTTGCCAGGCACAGAGATGAGACTGACCAGCCTGTAGTTCCCTGGGTCTTCCTCTTTTACCTTTTTGAAAATGTTTTTTTTTTTTTCTTTTTCCAGTCAGCGGGAACTTCACCAGACTGCCACGACTTTTCAGATATGGTGAATAGAGATTTAGCAATTTCATCCACCATTTCCCTTAGGACCCGTGGATGGATTTCATCAGGTTGCATGGACTTGTGTACCTTCAGGTTCCTTAGATGGTCTCGTACTTGATCTTCTACAGCGGGCGGTTCCTCATTCTCATAGCCCTTGCCTTTGCCTTCTGCCACTTGGGCAGTGTGGTTAGAGCCCTTGCTGGTGAAGACTGAGGCAAAAAAGTCATTAAGTACCTTAGTCTTCTCCATATCCCAGGTGACCAAGTCTCCTGTTTCCTTCTGGAGAGGGCCTACATCTTCCTTAGTCTTCCTTTTATCACTGACATACTTACAGAAGTTTTTCTTGTTGCCCTTGATGTCCGTGGCCAGATTTAATTCCATCTGGGCTTTAGCTTGCTTAACCTAATGCCTGGATGTTCAGACTTTGTATTCCTCCCAGACTACCTGTCCTTGCTTCCACCCTCTGTAGGCCTCATCTTATTTTTGAGTTCGTCCAAGAGCTCCTTGATCATTCATGCATGCCTCCTGGCATCCCTGTTGGGATGCACTGTTCTTGAGCTCTGATGACATGATCCTTGAATATTAACCAGCTTTCTTAGCAACCCCTCTCCCCTTCAGTGCTTTATCCCATGGCAGCCTACCAAGCAGATGTCTCAAGAGGCTAAAGTCAGCTCTCCTGAAGTCCAGGGTGCTGTGCACCCTTCTCACTGCCCTAAGGATCCTGAACTCTACCATTTCATGGTCACTGCAACCAAGGCTATCCTTAAGCTTGACATTCCCCACCAGCCCCTCCTTGTTGGTAAAGACAAAGTCCAGAATAGCTCCTCTCCTTATTGGGTCCTCTGCCACTTGGAGAAGGAAGTTGTCATTGATGCATTCTAGGAAATTTCTAGATTGCTTGTGCCCCACTGTGCTGTCCCTCCAACAGATATCAGAGTGGTTGAAGTCTCCCATGAGGATCAGGGCCTGTGAATGCAATGCTACTCCTATCTGTCTACAGAGGGCCTCATCCTGGTCAGGTGGTCTGTAGCAGAGCCCCACTATAACATCATCTGCTCCTGCATTTCCTTTAATCCTGACCCATAAGCTCTCAGTCAGCTCTTCGTTCATCCCTAGGCAGAGCTCCATACACTCACTACCCCCTCCTTGTTTCCCTTCCTGTCCTTCCTAAAGAGCTTGTATCCTTCCATTCTGACACTCCAGTCATAGGAGCCATCTCACCACATCTCTGTGATACCAATGAGATCATAGCACTGGAGGCTCGCACATGTCTCTAAGGTACTTAAGCTGGGTCTCCGTTGAAACTGGAGAGGATTCAATTCCTTTGTGCTGCTCTCCAGGTGGCCTTCGTTTGAGGTGTTTTACCCATGTTTCCTGTTGGCTACTGTTGCCTCAGGAGCCCCTGACTTATCTCCATAAGACTTTGAGTGTGCTGCAGTGTACCCAGCACACCTCAGAGCAACAGGTTGAGGGCCCTCGCTAGTGCCTGATCCCTCACAAGTTGTTGTGTCATCCCTTGGCTTGTCACGCACAAGCCTGATAATACGCCCCTCCTCCATCAAGCATAGTTTAAAGCTCTGTCAATGAGCCCCGCTAGCTCATAAGCAAAGATCCACTTCCCCCTTTGAGAAAGATGAACTCTATCTGACACCAGCAAGCCTGGTGCCATGTAGGCCATCCCATTGTCAAAAAAACCCAGAATTGTGGCAGTGATACCAGCTAGGCAGTCATGTATGAACAGATTAAGCGCAAATGTTTCTTCCAGTGTCCCTGTGGCTCTTGCTTATACTTATTGCTATAACAATCAAGGTCAGCTAACTTTGTCATGAACCAAGTTGGAGGGTCAGAGGAGGAAGAGTGTAAAGGGGTTACACCTGTGGGGAGGAGCAGACAGGACAGGTGACCCAAAACTGACCAACAGGATATTCCATCCTATCTGCCTCGTGCTCAGCATAAAAGCTGAGGGATCAAAGGGTCAGCTCCCTTTCTTCAATGGCCAGAATCTGAGGAGGACTCTGTTCATCTGCCTTTGGTCCCGATCTGTGCATTCCTGAATCCAGATCTGCAATCTGTTTCCTGTCCATTGCTTAGTCCAGTTTGGGACTTTTCCAGCCCCTGCCAGTGCTGTGATCGTCATCCTAGGAGCTTGATACGGTTTTGTATATATTGTATATATTTTATTATTTTCATCTTATTATTATTATAATTTATTTTTATTATTAATAATTAATAATTAATTAAAGTATGTTTAATTTTCTTTTCAACCCATAAGTCTTTCTCCCTTATTTCTTCTCCTTTCTCTTCTGGCAAGGGAGAAAAAGATTAAAAGAGAGCATCGGTTGTTTAGTGGCCAGCCCAGCCCAAACCACAACAGACTTATAGGCCTCCAACACGGGGCCTAAACTGGGGTTCTGCCAGATTGCCTGAATAGTTCAAATTCTGGCTTGTTCAACTGAGAGCCCTGAGGGGCTGGAAATCAAAACCAATGGATCACACTACATCATTCTTGAGCAAAATGTTACATTGTATCTTTAGGGGGGGGAACACACCAAAAACCATGGACATGAACTCTTGAAAATTACACCTTTTACTTCCTGCATTTGACAACTTTAAATGTTATTCATATAATAGTCTTCTATACTTTCAGGGTGAATTTCATTGTCAAAGCAATGATGAAAAAAAAAAAAAAACATTAGAAGATAACATGGTGCCTTTATCTTCCTTCAGATGTTGCTACTGTTCCAGTCCTTCAAATCAAATTGTGCAGTGACTGCTTGTGGTACTAACAGCGTAAAAAGTCCTATCACTTTTCTCTTTGTATCAACTAAGTGTTTGTGGCAACTGACTGAAATTTTGTTGTACATTCTTGCCACACTATTTAAGCTAATATAACGCCCTGTGTATTTTACAGAAATACTTATTACAGATTTTTCCCATACTGTATTTAATTTATTTGCAAATGCAAGCATTTGTTTCTTGAATTACTAAATCTGGTGAGGTTTCCTTTTTACAAAGCACACAGATGGAATCCTCACCATTCCTTTTGCAAAGTTATATGTGTGCTGTATATACCTAGGACATCATAGACAATAGTAAAAAAAAAATAATAAAAAAAAAGATCTATTGTGTATATCCATTTCTACTGTCTTGATTTCAGCTTTCACTGGATCACAATCGGGAAGCAGTACATTGCATCCTCTTTTTGCTTGCTGCCTGTAATACCTCTGTAAATCCAAAATGACAAGGAAACAAAAAAAGAATTGCCATAATTACACTGGTCATAACTTCAGCAGCATCCATAAACTTCATAATATTTGGTGTCCAAACCCATTTCAGGTAAGTTAGTTTGTTCATTTATTTTTGGTTGGGTTTCTTTATTTTTTCCCTTAAAAATAATCATTCCTTATCCTTGGTTTCTTGTTGTTTTTTTCTTTTTGTTTTGTTTTTTTTTTTCTTTTGACTTTTCTCTCTTTTTTAACAGGTTTTATTTATTTACTTTGTCCTTAGCTTTTATTTCTCTGCCTTCTCTGCTTCTATATATTTTTTGTATAGTTTCTGTCATCTCTTGCCCCTTGTGCATTATTGTTATTGCAACCTTGTCCATTCCACCTTGCTCAACATATCCATTCTGTAAAGAGGATTTTTCATATTTCTCTAGTGCCTTCCTCTTATTTTCTGTATAAAAGGAAAGCTTTTGTTCAGTGTGTCTAGGATATACAGAAACTACTGATTCACTCCATTCTTTTTCTTTTGTCTTGGTAGAACTGGTTTCCTCTTTGGTTTCCTTTACTCAGTGTTATCTCTACGTATTTTTTTAGTTAGCAACTGTAACTAGTCAACTAAGCTACTTGACTAGGTTCTGCTGACCTCTTGGGGCTCTTTGAGATTCAGGAAGAAGGTTCCAAAGCTTGTTCCACAGTTGTTTGGCAACCCAAATTGCTAGTCACACTTAAATCACAGATTGCTCTAGAAGCATTGAATTCAATTAAAATAAGCACACGTGCAACAATCTAGTAGTCTGTGCATTTTGCCTAGAAATTGAACTCTTGGGGTGGGATTCAGTTGCCTAAACATGGGACCTGAGAGCTAGTTGAGATTTCCTACAGTAAGCATACTTGACAGAGGCTATTCCACAAGGGCACAGGTCTACTAGCATATCTCCCAGACCCAAATGGTTGTCTCAGATCACCGTAGGACACCTTAAGCAACACCAGAAATCCATTTTGAGGGAAAATATAGATCCTTCTCTCTAAGTGGATCATGTTATGAATTCCAACAACGCTGTCCAAGCACCTACAGAACAAATGTTTATATGTGAGACTCCCTCTGTAGTAAATGGAAATTTAGTCAATACTTTTGATAGAGACAAGCAAGCTATTCAAGTTGTCCAAATGTAGAGACTTAAAATTCTCAGCTGAACAGTTCTCTTGACACCACAGACCATATTGCTTGGGGGCTTCAGCTCTGCAGTGTCACAGAGTTTCAGCTGTACCAGTCTGTGTCACTGGAGGTGTGCTAAGTTCCAGAGTTTTGGTGTTGTTGGTAATGAATAGCAATCTAGGACTTAAACTCTCTATGACTCCGAATATGAGTTTCTTTCCTGATGGTGGATGCCATTGCCTTTCTACAAACTGAAGTACTGCGTGTCATTGATCCTAAAGGCTTTGTACATATAGATACCTGCCAAAAGTAACAGGATTATCTAATGAGATATGTGTCTGTTGTCATAGGATTGGGAGCAAAAATGCATTAAGACATCTACATTGTGCCTAGTTCTGTTGTACACACCAGTTATACCATCTGTTTGATCTAGACAAAGTATTTCTAACAAAGTTTGAGTTTGTATAGTTACCTTGATTTAAGATAGTAACTGCGCAACAATAGTTTTGATCAGATGACTGCCTGTCTTTCTATCATTTGAGCTTTCTCTATTTGTTGACCTTCTAAGTCTACTTAATTTATTTCACTGTCTTCTCTACCTATCACAGAATCACAGAATTTTCAGAGTTGGAAGGGACCTCTAGAGATCATCTAGTCCAACTCCCCTGCTAAAGCAGGATTGCCTAGAGCACATTACTCAGGACTGCATCCAGGAGGGTTTTGAAAATCTCCAGAGAAGGAGACTCCACAACCTCCCTGGGCAGCCTGTGCCAGTGCTCTGTCACCCGAACTGTAAAGAAGTTTTTCCGTGTATTGGAACGGAACTTCCTATGTTCCAACTTGCACCCATTGTCCCTCGGCCTGTCACTGGGAACCACCGAGAAGAGTGTGTCTCCATCCTCCTTCAACCCACCCTTTACATATTTATAAGTAGTAATAAGGTCTCCCCTCAGCCTTCTCTTCTCCAGGCTAAAGAGTCCCAGCTCTCTCAGCCTTTCCTCGTAAGGGAGAAGCTCCAATCCCTCAATCATCTTGGTTGCCCTTCGCTGGACTCTCTCCAGCATTTCTCCGAGAAATGCTTGTATGACTTTGTATCAATTAGTTGATTTATTCTATGAGTGTATGTATGTATGTATGCATGTGCACAGGTATGTGCTCTGTGCCACCTACTACCTTTGAAGTAGTTATGAAAGGAATGATAAAAAAAAAAGTTATTATTATTTTTAAATCCATGATGTTCATAGTAACTCTTTACTTAACTTCTTGATGTTAAGTACTCCAGGTCGAGCTTCTTCACAAAAAACACCTGAAATTCATTTCCAGTACAGTTGTTGTGATACTGTGTAATTGCTTTGAGAGGAAGCAGCCATGAATCTTTGAACCATTGTTCAACCTGCAAGTTAATATCAAGTGTGGAGTCAAATTTAACCATTGGCTAAATTAATCAGCTGTGCAATTTTATTCTAAATCAAAAATTTCAAATTATGCCGTTTTGCTTTCTAGTCTTAGCTGTAGACATCAGAGGTGTGAATTCACAGCAGTCACGTATTTATCTACAATAATGAAGAGCAATGCAAACTGCTTCTTGTTTTCCTCCACAATCTTAGCATCTGTGATTATTTAGACAACAAAAGAAATAGAAGAGAAAGAAAAAAAAAAAACAAACCACCCAAACCAAAAATATTTCCTCTTTCCTGTCAGTCAGAACAGTTAACACTACAAGACAGTCTTTTTTCATACTTGTGTTTGAAAGGATTCTGACAGAATGTACTATCAAGATGTGATTTAAACCTCAGAGAGCAGGACAGATTAAGCTGATTTTTGTTGTATGATTTTTTATTATAAGGATTTTTAAGTAAATAATAGATTGTTCTACAAAGTTCTCTACTCTTTTTCATATATATTTTTTTAGCTTTGCATATAGCAGAAGCCTTGGGGAAGAAATGAGACAAAGAATATTGGTTTTGAAATCAATAGAGAGAATAAATATAATGTAACTTTATATAGCAATGTGGACATTTTCCATATTAATTAAAAAAAAAAAAGAAGAAATAAACAAGGCTGATTTTGTAACATATACAAAGATCTAAATAGTATTTTTATGCAAATAAAATGGGAAATAAGTTAAACAAAAGTTGAAAAGAAAGAAAATTTCAACAGAAAGAACTGTGGATATATTTTTCTTCTTTGCATCCTTAATGAAAAAAACATGCTACCTTAATTATGCCAAATTTGAGAAGCGGATGGGCAAGAGACTAACTGTAAAAAGTGAGACAGCATATCAGGATAGGAGTAATGCAGTACTTTTTTTTTTTTTTTTTTTAAATGGGGAACTACACAATCTAACTGCAATGTAGGGAATACAATCATGAATGCTAAGAAATTAAATCCTACATGGGATTATAATGTCTCAAAGGAGCAGAAAGAAATAAATGAATACTATGTAGATAAGAGCTAGATTTCTCTTGAGGCAGAGTTGGATGACACATGATAAAAGATAGTGTATCTCCCAAATACTCCCTAACACATTTCAGGTCATTTAAGAATTTGGTACTTACAAATTAGAACTGCTGAACCATGTTTTTTTTGAGCGGAAACAGTGGGAGGGAGTTATACTCTAAAGTAGGAGTACCTCTTAAAGAAGGTGTTTGTATCTCTTCACAGAAGCGTGATCAAGGGAATGGAGCACCTCTCTTACGATAAAAGGCTGAGAGACCTGGGTCTGTTTAGCCTGGAGAAGAGAAGACTGAGAGGGCATCTCATCAATGCTTACAAAGATCTAAAGGGTGAGTGTCAAGAGGATGGGGCCGAACTCTTTTCAGTGGTGCCTAATGCCAGGACAAGGGGCAACGGGCACAAACTGGAACATAGGAAATTCCATCTCAACACGAGGAGAAACTTCTTTATTTTGAGGGTGACATAGCACTAGACCAGGCTGGGCAGAGAGGTTGTGGAGTCTCTTTTTTTCTGGAGACATTCAAAACCCATCTGTATGAGATCCTGTGCAACCTTCTCTAGGTGAACCTGCTTTGTCAGTGGGGTTGGACTATATGATGTCTGAAGGTCCCTCCCAACCCCTACCATTCTATGATTCTGTGTGTGACACAGGAAATGTGTAGGACACATCTTACCACATTAGCATAATAGTAAATATAAGCGGTCTAATCATAAATGCAAGGATTCCATTTAATCCATAGGACCTATTTCTACACCCGATAAAAATATAAAATATCTGCAGATTCTATGAATTCCAAGCCTTTTATGGAAGTGGATAAATATATAGCTTTTAAACCACAAATTTCTTTTTGTGATCCTGGCAGGAAGATTGAAGGTTACCAAATAGATTTCTCCCTTAATATCCAGTGGCCTGAGAGCCACTATCAAAAATTATTCTGTCACTAAATGAATGGAAGTGTCTATCTGATTACCCGGCTTATGATGGGTAAATGGTCTTGTCTGATGTCAAGTTAACAAAATCAGGGAGGGAAAACTTGATGGAATTACTACAAAACCCAGAGGAAGTTATGCTAATCTTTTCCTGTGATGAATAAAATAAAATAAAAAAATATCAAAAAAACCAAAACTAATGAAACATGAAGAGAAATAGGACAGACAACAAAAGTAAGACATCTGCAGAAGGAAATAGTGGAAAAGAAAACTGAGGATTTCCAGGTTACTGCTACATCTTAATTTGAAGTTATGCATAATCAAAAGCCTTTCTGTAGAAGTTGTGGTTATTGTTTCATGCCAAACTTAAGAATGGTAAATAAAAACTCAGTGTATTTACTTCCAGAGATTTGTGAGAGGCTCAAAAGAAGCAGTCCTTAATAAAAAAAGTAATCACTCAGGTATGATTGAAAAATTGTAAGGAAATATATTTCATCCACATCACAGATCTGAAATCACTGGTGAAAATACCGGGGCCAAAGATAAGCATCTTCTCCATCCAGCAGAAAAACTTCAGAGACTTGCTTTGATTTTAGAGGCTAACTGTTATGACATTTATTAGAGACCATCAATAAAACATGCCAATAGAGAGGCATTCTCCTTGTCGTTAGAGAACATGCAAAAGGAAATACTAAATGCAGATTTTCTTCCTGAGATGTTATTCTTATAATATTCAGAAAATAAATTGTTCTTTAAACGAGGAAAAAACTTATTTTTACTCTATAAACAAATTTTACATTTTGAGACTTAATGCATGGCGTAACCAAACAACATATTACAGATAAATGTTGTACAGATTCAGCATATTGGAAATACACATCAAAAAAGTTTCTTCCTCTGGACTAAGTCAGTACTCTCATCAAAACTGATGACGATGGAATAACAAGTGGCACAAGAATAAGTTTTGTGGGTTTTTTTTAAGAAAAAATAAAATAAAAAAGAAAAAAAAAAAAAGAATGAATAGCCAGAAGTCATTTGGGTTGTTTGGGTTTTTTTTGTGTTTTTTTTTGTTTTTTTTTTTTTTTCCAATTTATATTATTTATTTATTTTTAATTTAAATTATTTTTGAGAAGTACAGCCAGATTTCATCACTGTTTCCTGATGTTACTGATGTCTGATTAGGTGTACTTCCAATATGAGTTTGGCAAAGAATTGCTGGCATACAGTTGACTGAATAGAGAGTCAGGTGAGCTGGGAACTTGGGAAGAATATTATACCATTGTAAGAATGAAGGTTTCTTGGATAGAGATGTTTACAGACTGTATCTTTGAATGATATGGAATCAGATACTTTTCTGGAAAGTGCTTTGAATGAATGGTTGCTTTCTAAGCCTGAAAAAGGGTGGGAATACATGCCCATGTGGATTTTTTCCTTCCCCCATCCAAATAGATTACAATACAATGGATGGAGTTCTGAAAGTACCATCGGTTTTACAGTTTAGCTGGTGTCATTCTTGCGTGAAGCATTGTCAAGGAAAAGTGACACTTTCTTCATTTCAATTCTATTCCCAAGGAGAAAAATTCTGGTATTTTGGGTCTGGTTTAACTAGTCACTTGTCTTTTGTTACACATTATGCTACTATTTTATTATTTTATGATGTTATTAGTTATTTTATTCTTTTATTCTTTTGATATTACTATTATATTATCTTGGACCTTTTTAAACAATCGAGGATTGACAAATGATAAGTTTAGCTAATCTTTTGCTACCAAAAAAAATCTTGTCCGCTGAAATGAGTAAGACATTACTCAACATGAGGTATCAGTGCATCCAGTCTTACCTCTTCTGCTGATATTCTCGCAATTCTTTGGCTGTCTCTGATTTTAGTTCAGATTGTACAGTCTGAAACACATCTTTCTTTTTGTTCTGGGAAATTTTTGGATGGAAACTCTGCAGAATCTGTAAACACATTGCAAAGTTTTTTGTTTTAGGCTGACTTCAGTCATAGTTTCAGAGCTTTACTGAATTTCCTTTTAGCAAGAAAACAGGATTACACATACATTTTAATTCTAGTTCAATATTTAAGTTTTAAAAAGGAGAAGTATGTTCACATCACTGACACTTCCTAGGTTTTAATTGCATCCATTTAGAAACTTGTAATATTGGGACAGGTGATCCTCATAAGCAAAATGCTTTGTACAAAACAGTTATCAACATCTGTGGGCTAGCTGAAACTCATCATTATTTTCAGCTGAACCTTGTAAGAAATTATTATTAAAACTGGATTGCCCTGCCTGTTGTAGTGTTGTGGGATTCACAGGCTCATTTTATTTTAGGAGTAACTGTTCAGTGAGACATATTTACAAAAGCTGAACTTCTGTGCCTTTACTCTGAACAATAAGACTGTTTCAGCTCAATACAGATGTTTTGCATGATATATTCTACCCTATGAGTTTATCTGGAAAAAGAAGTACTAAAAATAATGGTAGTAAAAATAAAATCGGAAACAAAGAAAAAGGAACTAACACAGGTGTTTATATAGCTCAGAAGGGATTAGAAAATAAAGTTATGAGAATATTTAACTGTACACAAACATGCATATTAATGCATAAATATAATAAATATATATGGACCTACACTTATACATGCATGTGCATGTGCGCATGTGAGTGTGCAAGTGTCTGTTAGTCAAATCCAATGTTACTGGCACACACAGAGATATATATGTACCAGTAGTGTTGTGTAGCCTGCAGGCAAGACGAATTCCTCACCAACTGCAAAAAAAGTTAGGAATGGTCTTGATTCAAGCAAGACCATATGTGTATACATGTGTATATATATGTATATATAGTGTATATACTTATATATATTTGAGCGTATAAGTTACCTATAAGATCTATGGAAACTAATTCACTAACTGCTTGACTCAAATTATGTGTAAGGAAAGAGTTGCAATTGATGTGATATTGGCTGCTCCTTAGGAGGATGATCTAATTTCTAAACATTACCCTTCCTTGAAGGAAGAACAAAGTATACTTGTGTCCAAAGTTTCTTCTACTATAGGATACCTCAAGCTGTGTTAAACAACTCCTTCAACAGCAATGCAATAGTGGTGGGTTCACCTTAGCTAGCATCCAAATGCCTAGCAACTACTCCCTTGCTCTTTTCCTTCAGTGGGAGGAGGGGAGAAAATAAGACAAATGGAAACAAGAAAAAATGTCAGCAAAGGTAGTTTTTACTACCCCTTACCACCTACTGTCACAGGTTGACCTTTGCCTGCTGCCACACACCAGCCACTCTCTCACTCTTCCCTCCTCAGGAACAGCTTATGGGTCAAGATAAAAACAGTGAGATTGCTTACCAACTACCATCATAGGCAAAAGAGACTTGACCTGAGGAAAATTAATTTAACTCATTGTCAGTTAAAAATAGAGTAGGATGGTGAGAATCAAAGACAAAACGTAAAACACCTTCTCCCCACCCCAGCTCTTTTTTCCTAGGCTCAGCTTCACTCCTTTCTTCTCCACTCCTCTACCTACTCTTCTCCCGAGTGTCATAGGGGAGCTAGGGAATAGGGAGTTGAGTTCAATTTGTAATGGCTCCTCTCTGCTGCTCCTTCATCCTCACACTTTTCCCCTACTCAACTGTGGGTCCTCTCCATGGGCTGCAGTTCCTGTCAGGAAAATGAGCTCTACTGTAGGGTCCTCCACAGGCTGAATTTACCTCAGGGAGTATGCACCTGCTCCACCATGGTCTTTCCACAGGCTGAATTTCTGCTCCAATGTCTAGACCACCTCCTCCCACAACCTTCTTCTCTGACCTTGGTGTTCACACTGTGGTTTCTTACTCTCTTTTTATCCATTTCCCCTCTCTCTGTTCAGCACTTTTTTTGTTCTTTCTTAAATACGTTTTCCCAGAGGCACCACTACTTTGACTAGGGGCTCAGATGTGTCCTGCGGTGGCCCCATTGCAATCAGCTGTGTCCAAGATGTGTGATGGACAGCTCCTCACCTCTCCTCACAGAGACAACCTCTTCAGACTGACTGCTGCCAAAATCTGGACACCTACACCCAATACAGCAATGCAGAAAGACAGACTTTTTACAGGTCTCTGTTTTGAGGATTCACAAAGTATAAAAATACTTTGCAAATCCTCAAATACTTTGCGAAAGGATAAAGATTCTGTGTTTAACCTTGCATGTAAAATCTGATGCTTAGGGAGAACTTGGAGCATACCTATGGATATGTTAGTAAAATAGTGCTGAGATGGCTGTAGAAAGCATAAAGTGTCACTGGGTGATCAATCCTTTTATGAAAGTGAACAAATTGGAAATACCTTTCTCCATGGCTGCTGTTTTCAGAACTTTCACAGGAATTCGTAGTGACAATGCAAATCCTTTCAGGTGAAGAAAAGAAATTAATCTGTATCTTCTACATCTGGAGTGAGTTCTTTGGCCACCAGGCACAGAGAGAAAAGCAAGCAAGCAAACAAAACAAAACACTATCTTTTTTTTTTTTTTACTAGGGTACCAATGAAGTAATATACAACCCTCTGACTGGTATTTGAAAGAAATGGGGTTAAAACACATTTCCTGAAAGTATTCTAGTATTGTGTGATTTATATTTAAAAAAATACATACATGTCAACAGAAAAAAAAAAAAAAAGAGAGAGAGAGAGATTTTATACAGACAATGATTTTAAACATGTCCTTGTTCTAAGTCATTTCATAGAAGCAAGTTTGGGCAGTTAAGGGATCAGCATGCTGATTGTTTTAAATCCTATTCTAGCAACTAAATCCTCCCATGAAGTGTATGGGAGGCTTCAGATGATGTCGTTTACTTTTATGACTCAAACTAATTGGGTATCTATGACCCAAAACTAATTGTAGAAATAGTGAGGTTTTCTGAACTTACGCCCTTTGTGAATTTAACTTTGACTCTTCAAAGCACACAATGAATAATGTTAGCTACTGTAATGAATTAGCAATTTTAGCTTGGTTTCTTAAGGAAGCAAGACTTTCTCAGTTACATTCTGTTCACCTGTCTGTCTCCTATCTCCAAAGACTTTTGAACGCATTAGTCAATTTTAACTTAATTTGATAAAAGAGTATGAGAGAGAATGAATATTTTATAAAATTTGTGAAACTGCACTCTGAGTAAAAGAAAAACCAAACTAGCACTTTGCTAAGACAATGATATGAAATTAGAAATAAACTATTCTGTTTGCCCTGTTACTATCCAACCAGCAACACAAATTTGCCTCTGACCAGCCTGTACCCATACCATAACTGGCTGATGACATACGCTGTCTGCTGTCTATAGCATGGATTAGAATAGCCTCCTATTGCTGTGTTTTAGGAATTGTTGATGTCCTAACACATATGACAGAAGGAGTAGCAGTCATTCAAATCAGAAAATAAGAAGAGTTGTGTGGCAGAAATCTGAGGCAGAACAGCTTCATTAATTCTTCTCACATACAGTCTTTGGAAACTAAGTTCTACACCTGGGCCAAACCTAAGGAATACTGCTGACACTGCATTTTCAGCCATTGATGTAAGAGCCAGAAGGTTTCCTGTTATAGCTTTCTTATTCTGTTCCATCATCTGTTATATGACAAAAGAGTTCTCAAATATTTAAAAAAAAAAGAAAATCGAGTTTTCAACTGAAAAAAAAAAAAGAATTAAAGATTCAAATCCAGTATTTCACTCGTTATTACCATTTTGTTGGAGTCATCATCTGTTATATGACAAAAGAGTTCCCAAATATTAAAAAAAAAAATAATCGAGTTTTCAACTGAAAAAAATAAAAAAGAATTAAAGATACAAATCCAGTATTTCACTCATTATTACCATTTTGTTGGAGTATTTCACAGAATTCACAGAATGGTTAGGGTTGGAAGGGACCTTTGGAGATCATCTAGTCCAACCCCCCTGCCAGAGCAGGGTCACCTACAGCACGTTGCACAGGAAATTTAACTCATTACCATTTTGTCGGTATTTACTTCACATCCTTTGTCTCTTTTCATAACAAATTTTAAGCTTAGGACATTGTTACATGTTTAGGAATTTTTCTTTCTTAAAGAAATCTGTAAGTGAAACTCTCTTGTTATTAATTAATATTGAAATGAACATTATCCAGAAGGCATGTCTTTTACCTAGTATAGCAAACATATGGGGTGTCCTTTCCTGTCCTTTTTCCTATAAGAAAAAAAAAAAAAAAATCAGACTTAATCTGAACATTTTAATTTGATATTAGGAGTTCAGATACACAGACATTAAAATAGACTGGAAAATATTTGTAGGATGCTAAAAAATCCCTTAAACTAAGATGTAGATATAAAGTCAGGAGCATATTAAAACCTTGTAAAGGTTTATGAACAGGAAATGAGATTGTTCTGCAGAACTGCAAAACTGCTTCTCACTTAGTAGTCTTCTTTATGCCTCTGTTCCCAAGAAAAATCCTCAAGATTACTTGAAAAATAAGCATGTAAAAAGATATCTAGGAGAGGAGCAGAAAAAAAAAATAAAATGTTTGTGGACTTCCCTGTGGAATGAAACTAAAACTCAGAGGAAACCTGCAGGGATTGATATAATTCTAACCCTTTAGAAAAAGAAAAAAAAAGAGTATTATTTAGATCATGAGCTCTTTTCATGATTCTGAGAAGTTGCTATAGATTTATAAATACCAAAGGTTTTAGTAAACATGTTTTATGTTCAATAACAACATGTAATTAAAATATTTTTAGGCTATGGAGATCCATAAGCCTTTAAAATGTATTTTTTTTAGTATGTTATGTTAGAGGAAAATATATATGATGCCAGATTTAACATCCTGAGAAAGATCAGGCCACTGCCATTCCATGTCCCCACATCTGACCACTTGTGAGGCCAAAGATGTATTTCCATGGGGTACCTGTACACAGGACACATATTTACAGATATGCACAGGTAGAGACACAGATCACAGATGGACACACACATCACTCACAAAATCACTGACAGCACCAACAACCTCATCCTGCTCCCCTCCTGGCTGAGCAGGGTGGAGATCCACCAGTGAAAATATATATATGTATGTACAAGATGGATCCCTCCAGCTGCTGAGTTCAGACCCTTAGTCTGCCCAGTAGCTGTCCATGGATCCCATCCTCTCCCGTTGCTGGCTTCCCAGGTCCCAACAGCCAGGCAAACACAGTGACCAGAAAAATATTTACATTCAATGGGCCTTTATTTCCCCTTAGCTCTTAATTTTCCCTCACTCTTCCCCAAATCACCTAAATCCCTCTCTTTTGCTGCTTTTTGTTCCTCCCCTAAACATCCAGTGATAAGTTCTGTGTTTTTTTTCTCTTTGCTTGTATACCATAATGTGTCCCACACCCCTAGACAGCACAAACCCCCTAGTCTGAAAGGTGATCCAGGGAGTTGCTCCTGATGATTCATCTTTATGGGTTTCACACCTGGACAATGGGGCCGATGGCTCTCATGAGACAACTCAAGGAGGGGTCTGGACAAGATGTTTGTTCATCCTTAACGATCCCTTAATAGGCGATCCTACCTACCATTTTGCCTCCCTGTGCTCCTCTGGGCTTGTGGAGATGGGCCATTGATGGGCCAATGGCTCTCCTGTGATAATGGGTCTGTAAGGAGTCAGGTGAGAACATTGAGCTCCCCCTCTTGCAACTGTCTCTCTCAACTCCTTTGTATGTGTGCAGATGAGTTTATGAGCTTTTATCATCTAACCTAGCATTGCTCTGCATAAAGGTTTAACCAGAGAGGACCACACCATCCTCTCTCCTTGCACAGTACTTCCCAGCAATCTGTTTCTTGTCCTGGGAGGGTTGAGTTCCCAGAGCAGAAGATGTAGTGCTTTCCGAAGTATGCCCCTGAGGGCTTGTAGGTCTATGTGGCTGTAGTGTGCTGAGTCTTATACATACTGTTTATACCTTCTACCTCTGAAAAGAAGGGAATCAGAGAGTATAAACAGAGGTTTATCCCTTTAAATGAAACATCTCATAAGAATAGAATCCTATATTTGTGTGGAGGGTATATACAGTCTCTACAAAGGATATATTTTTAGTATGGTGAATGGGAATTTGACATTAGGTAATATTAATTTATGTCAGCTGGTATCTATCTACCATGGAGAAAATGTTCCTATCAGTGTCCTTAATGACTGTGAAGATTGTCAGCTCAATCATTAAAGGATTTCTATTTCCTTTCCTAAAAAATAATAGTCACCTTTGCTTTAATATCCCATCAGTTAAGTCTCTAGTTTTGCTACAGCAAATCATAATGGATTATGTTGTTATAGCATCTACCTGTCCAGGAAAAATGAAGATAACATCAAATCTTGCTCAAAACTGTGCTGTTCATTCATTTTACTTTGTCCATCAAATACAATTCTGATTCAAATTCTAGGTTATGAGGCAGGTCGAGACAAGGAAAAAACTGTGTTGTTATGATTTTACACATGAAGCAGTTTTGAGTCAGGGATAGTAGTAGTGAAATAACTTAAAAGGCAGGCCTGATAAAACCCACGGGTAAATGTTACTGAGAACTAGACGAAGCAAGGAGTCTTGTAACATTGTCAAGGACAGCTCCTGATAACAGACAAGAACATGTCTCGAAAAGCAGTTGAAACCAACCCTGCGGTCTGGACAAAGACCAGAGAAGAACTGAATCTGTGCAAAGACAAAAGGTTACTTCCGGTGATGAAAAGGAATCATCAGCCTTCATCCTCACGACCCTCAATGACCACCACCAGGAGGCACTGCGCAACCGCAGTTGGGAGGAGTTTATGAAAATGATTTCTTAGAGCTAATTTTAATACGAAGCGGGGACAGGTCATGTATATGTATAGGCGTATTGGGAAATCTCATGATTATGTAATCAAATAATACATATATTTGAGAAAGCCACTGCATTAGGCGTGCACGATTGTGGTGGGGTGACCCCCCGTGCTGCCCAGCACTGAATACACATACCTACTTTACAGCTTTCTAAGTTGTGGAGTCTGCTTTCCACAGATCAGTTTCATCCAAATCTTGTCTTTATGGTACTATTGAAAATTAAACTACAGGTAAAAAAAATTAAAAAAGTCAGCACTGCTGTGTAGAATAGAATTCAGTCTTCATCTATGAATATATGAATAGTATCTTCCTGTTATTTTGGGATTTTTTTTTCCTGTTTCTTCATTTTCTCCTGATCAAGACCAATCTTGCTTTCTTGCCTGTCTAAAAGCACTTGGACCTTATGACATATTTAGCTAAACATTTCTTTTTTTCCTGAGGCAGTTCTGAACTCTAACATATTAAAATAGGTTTTTCGTTTATTTATGTTTGCCAAAAGAAGCTACTAAAACACCACTGGCTGATGCTAATATATCTTCAGAAGGCAAATAGCTTCATTCTGACCAGACAGAAAAATCTTTAATAGGATTTGGCTATGTTATAAAGTCTCCTGATGTGATGAAAAAGAACAGTTTCTGTATCTCTTAACCTCTCACCATGCGTTACCAACAACTCTGAAAAAAAAGCTACTTCTCCCAATAGGCTGCTGTAGCTCAGATGCAACATCAGATGCAACATCTATTAGCAAGCAGTCTTTTTTTTTTAATGCCATACTATCAAGTATATCAATTGAACGGACAATTTACCTCAGGTATTTTCTGTCATGACTCATTCACCCTACTTTTTAATTTAATTTTTACATATGGACCTCACTCAGCTTTATGATACAACTACTTTTTAACAGAAATAGTTCCAAAATATGATTACATATAATATATGGTTCAAACCTCTCACAGTCCAGCCACCGGCTCAACTCTGCTTCTTCTGCACTGGATCTTTGGAAGGGTACTCCACTTCTGGGCTTGTCCTGGTTTGAGGTAAAATAGAACCTATTTTCTTTTCAGTAATTTTACTTTTCAGTTAAGTCTTTTCTAACTAACTAACTTTGAAATTAATAGTATGTTTTTTCAGACAGTGTCTGCTTCTAGCAGCTAAGGTCTGATGTTTATAGTTAATACCAAGGAATAGTATGGAGAGAAGCTCTTACTTATACTTACTGCTATAACACCAAGGTCAGCTAACTTTGTCATGAACCAAGTTGGAGGGTCAGAGGAGGAAGAGTGTAAAGGGGTTACACCTGTGGGGAGGAGCAGACAGGACAGGTGACCCAAAACTGACCAACAGGGTATTCCATCCCATTTACCTCATGCTCAGTATAAAAGCTGAGGGATCAAAGAGGTCAGCCTCTTTCTTCAGTGACTATTGGTTGAGGAGGATTCTGTCTGTTCATCTGCCTCTGATCCTGATCCATGCGTTCCTGAATCCAGATCTGGAATCCAGTTCCCATCTGTTGCTGTGTCCAGTCTGGGACTTTCCTAGTCCCTGCCAGTGATATGATCGTCATCCTGGGAGCTTGATATGGTTTTGTATATATTATATATAGCTCATTATTTTCTTATTAATATTATTATATTGTCTTATTAATAATAACTATTAATATTCCATTAAAGCAGTTTAGTTTCTTTTTCAATCTACAAGTCTCTCTGTCATTCTTCTCTCACTTCGGAGAGAAGGTAAAGAGAGCATCTGTTTTTCATTCAGTAGCTAATCCAGCCCAAACCATGACAGTCTTTCAAGTTTCTCTAGTTGGCTGCTCTTCTCTTTTAGACTTCAGGTGATAATAATGGTTACACTCATACTAAGACTATTCATATGAAAATTTACTTATTCCTCAGTTATCTTGAAAAGCTGAAAAACAATGTACCAGCTTATAGTCCTTAAAAACTGAGTTACCTTGTGGAAAGGAAATTAGAATGTAGCATGCCAACATAATCTTAGTAGACCAGTGGCTAATCAAGTTTTCATAATACTGTGATGCAGAATGTAAGTGTAATTCAGAATGATTTTTAGATTAAAACACAAAATGAAACAAAACCACCAAATTGTAAGATACTGTAATTTGGAAGTAATTGCAAAAGGAATTTATTTTGGTCTAGCAAGTAATGTATTTTGGAAAAGCAGGTGACCTGCTGGAGGTAATTCTAAACTGGAGCCTTGGAAAAGGAATTTTCTTGTTTCTTGCCCAGGCAGGTACATAAACAAGCATCTAATATTTCCCCTCCAGGAAAAGAGACTAAATAAATAATAAGAGCAGAGCTTGAAAGAGAGGTTACTATGGGTACATATGAACTAAAGGTATATGAGTGTTTTCAGGAATCCAGGTTCACAAGTACATCCCACATCATGGTGAGGTAGACATGCTGGAGGGGAGGGATGCCATCCAGAGGGACCTGGACAGGCTGGAGAGGTGGGCCCAAGCCAACCTCATGCAGTTCAACAAGGCCAAGTGCAAGGTCCTACATCTGGGTCGGGGCAATCCCAAGCACAAATACAGGCTCGGTGGGGTAGGGCTGGGGAGCAGCCCTGAGGAGAAGGACCTGGGGGTCCTGATTGATGAGAAGCTCAGCATGAGTCAGCAATGTGCAATTGCAGCCCAGAAGGCCAACAGTATCCTGGGCTGCATCAAAAGAACTGTAGCCAGCAGGTCAAGGGAGGTGATCCTGCCGCTCTACTCCACTTTCGTGAGACCCCCACCTGGAGTACTGCATCCAGCTCTGGAGTCCTCAACATAAGAAAGACATGGACCTGCTGGAGTGTGTCCAGAGGAGAGCCACGAGGATGATCCAAGGGCTGGAGCACCTTTCCTATGAGGAGAGGCTGAGAGAGCTGGGGCTGTTCAGCCTAGAGAAGAAATGGCTCCGGGGAGATCTTATTGCCACTTTCCAGTACCTAAAGGGGGCCTACAGGAGAGCTGGGGAAGAACTTTTTACTAAGGCATGTAGTGACAGGATGAGGGGGAATGGCTATAAACTGGAAGAGAGCAGGTTTAGATTAATTATGAAGTTTTTCACTTTGAGGGTTGTAAGGCACTGGAACAGGTTGCCCAGAGAGCTTGTTGAGGCCCCATCCCTGGAGGTGTTCAAGGCCAGGCTGGACGTGGCCTTGGGCAATCTGGTCTAGTGGGAGGTGTCCCTGCCCATGGCAGGGAGGTTGGAACTCGATGATCTTTAAGGTCCTTTCCAACCTAAACCATTTTATAATTCTATGATTCTAATTTTCTGGCTTCCATAGGAAGGTCGTAGGCTATAAAGGAGCCTGTCTCTCAGTCTAGATAGACGTTATGCTGGGGGACAAAACATTGAAGTCTGACAAGTACAGCTTATAAACATTTTGCCTTCTGCCAACCCAAACCATTACGCATGCCAAAGCTGCTCTATTAAAAGTTTTGGGTTTCCTTTAGCCACACAAATTCTGCCAGCCAATTCACTTTTTTTCTTCTTTGATACCTACTTGTTCTGCTGGTTGCAAATCAAATCTCAGGGAACATGGTCACCTATGTTCATTACAGAGTTTAGCTAGCTGCTTTGCCAAATTCCTGAAAGACACACATGTACTTATGGAGAAGCCTATAATATTTCAGGAGAAAATCTTCTTAGAACACTTTGTTGTCATATGCACTGTGTTCACTTGTAGTAAAAAAAGTGTATGCCATGGCTACCTGTAGAAAGTTTGAAAGCTGTCCTTTTTCATCTTTTAAATTAACAAGATAAAGGGAAGAGTTCCAATGTCAATTTCACTGTCTTTATACTAAAATACTACGTTCAAAATCTCTGCTTTCAAGCTATGTTTGGTTTGTTTTTTCTTCATTTTTCTTTTTTTTTTGTTTTTGTTTTGTTTTTTTTTTAAATTAGTGAACAGTATGGCCAATATTAGTGACAAACTGATCACATGTACACAATGACCCACTTCTGCATAATACAAAGACCAGAAATTATTAACTGAAGAGAAAACAGAGGTGGTGAGTATTACTGTTAGCGGTAGGCATACTAGTGTACTGTGCTCTGGAGATAGTATATATGTGGAGATGATTTATGATCTGAGCAGAATTGCTCATGATGTTGAAATGTCTGACATATCACAAATATTCTGTGTGTAATTGTTGGAGAACCTCATTGCAGAGCAATAAACAGTAAGTCAAGCTATTAAATAAGTCTTTCGGCAGAAAAAAACCTATAAGGTTTTTTTTAAAATTAAAAGTTATTTTTTTACAATTCATAGAAGCCTTCCAAAATACCTCCTCCTGTCAAAGTAGTGGTCAGTGTAATGAAAAAGAGATAAGCTGAATATAATGATCCTATTTGTGCTGTGGGGGAAGAGGGCACAAATTTATAAGCAAATACAGTTATGATCTTTAGCACTTTCCCATTCTATCACAATAAAAGCTAAGGAAATATAGAACAATTACCTTCTAAGGAAAACAGATAGACCTGTATCTTTTGAAGCTCTGCAAACAGAATTAGGTAAAACACTTGCAGGTTTATTTAAAAAAATACTGTGACAGTCTGTTCGACAATAAAATCTAGTAAGATTTCTTTATTTTCTTTACAATTATGCCATTGTCGGTGCTATGTTGTACTCTAAACAAGCTAAAAAATTCAACATGCACAAACTTAATAAGACTGTTAAGAGAAAAACCTGATAGACGTATTATATATAAATATATTGTTATTTATAAAATAGCTCCTTTATGATCTGCTATTGCACTCTAGCTTTTCTTCAAGAGTTCAGTTAGAATAGAATAAAACTAGAATAAAATTAACATAAGTTGCTCTAAATAGTTTAATTAAGCATGTACTGAATTATTAAGTACATTAAGCATGTACTATTAGTACTGAATACTTCCCAAGTGATAAAAGTTGCAGAATATAATGAAAATAGGATTTACCCAAATTCCATTTTTCTTGTCTTTATTCAGAAATTTCCTACTATTCATCAGTAAATTCTGTGTACAAGTTTTGATGTTCATTCCACATCCATTTAAGAGTTCAGAATACCTGAAATCCTCAAGCTTTTTCAGTAGTCACAGGACCACATACAATTCCACAGTGTGCTGAGCCTTTACGGAACTGATATTTTGGCATTATTTTCCTTTTAAATGTTGGCAGTGTCAAAACTGTTCTCCTGGCCATCTGCAGATAGTGTTCATTTTGTGAATTGGGAATATATTTTACAAATTTACTCTCAAGAAATGCATTAAGTAAGGGGTTTCATAGCTTAATTATTTAAGACAAAATTTATATTTGTTAGGCTGCGTATTTCAGAATGAAATCAGGATAGAAACTGGAACAGGTTTTGATGCAGAAAGATAGATTTTTTTTTCAATAGATTTAAATGAAAATACCAATTAATATAATTTAATAGACTCCTCTTTACAGTCTGTACTTTGATTACTTCTTATCTTTTCCCTGTTTTACATTAAGCAAATGATAATGCTCTGGTTTATTATTTCAGGAATATTATTGCACTTCCCCTGTTCTTTTGGAAACTTTCTTATAATGTATTACTAGTATTCTTCCTATAACACTTAATCACCTGTAAGGAAACTGCTGACTTTACGTATTTAACTACTGGGAAAAGGCATGATACATTTCTTCTTTATTTCTGATTCAGCTATAAAATTCAAGTAAAAGGGTCAGTGAAGAAAAAATACAAATGTTCGTCAGTGTAGAACACAAAACTGACAGTAAATTTGCATTCATATGTTTGAAAGAAATGTTAGAATATCTTTAAAACTTAGCTTGCCTCTACATAACACTACCTTTGTGTTATTCAATAGTACAGATTTCCAAATCTCATTCCCTTATGTAGGTTTATTTCTATTTTCAGGTAAAGGTCTAGTTATACTAAAATGCCTCAGCAGCAAAAAAATAAGGAGTAGGACCTACTCTCCTATTCTTGAAAAGTATTTTGTGCTCCCTGATATGCACTCTTGTGGCTTTTTATGCTAGAAGAATAAACTTTTGTTTTGTTTAGTAGTCCTAAACACTTTTGTAATCTAATTGCATGTTAAGAGAAATATAATTCTATTGCTTTGTGCTAGAAATGCCTTGACCAGGTGAAGAAACGCTATTCCACATCATTTCTGTTTTCTGAAGAACTTAAACTGAAGTTAGGTGGCTAGCAACTAGGTCCAGGTAGATTTTGCATATGCTAAGCAGCCTAAAAAACATGACTCAGGTAGCATTCTCAGACCATGTCTTTTATACACAAGTACAATCCAAGAATTACAGTTCATAAAAAATGGCATGAAAACTGCTTTCTTGCAAAAGTCACAAGAATAGGACTGCCGCCTTTTGTATCTTTCATACATGCAGTAAGAACCTCCCATAAAAATGGCAATATATGCAGAAACTAAAAAATGTTATAAAAAGTGACTATGACATTAAAATCACAGGTTTTCCTTCCTTTATTCATTGATGACCCAGAAAATCCTTTTAGAATATATTGGCTTTTGGGTTGTTTTCTGGGTTTGGTTTTGGCACCCCCTACCCCCATTTTTGGCACCTACCCTCCCCCAGTATTTGCAACAATAAAAATGTGAATTATTTTTCTGGAAATAGAAAAATAGAGAAAACATCCTCCCCAGGAAGAAAGGTTGTGTTGGCATGGCAACAGATAGGGAGGGATTTCAGAAAAACTCTATGTAAGGTGCTCCCACTGAATTTCACCTCAATGTCCGTAACACATTGGATTGAAATCTTTGGGAATGATCATGAAACAGGTCAATAAAATAACAACTAAAAGACATATTTTAAAATAGAATAAAAAGATCTATGTTTCCATTTTATTGTTCCTATTAATACTTTTTTTTACATATAGGTTGACTTTATTAATGTACTTATGTAATTATTTCTAAAATTCTTCTCAATTTTTCACAACTCTAGGCTGATGATGTATTATAAAAATGTCTACCAAATAATTGTACATATTGCACAATTGTCTGCTTTAGAATTGCTAATTAGGAATAGAAGCAGGGTAGTAATGAAAGATTTTTCTGCCTCTTTGAATTACTCAGTGAGACAATGAAAAATATTTCTGCATAAGATTCTAAAACAGCTTCTGGCATGAATTTATATTGAAGTTTGATGCTGGAAGAGAAAAAGAAAGGTATCAACTTTGTTGACTTAATTTCTGTGGATAATTCAGTGGTACTGACACCAGCAGCTCACCAAGAAAGACATTGTCCCAGCAATTCTCTATAAATAATTTATAAAGCCATATTTTGCAGTATGGCTTTTTAAAAATGGTCCTTCCAAAAAAGTTGAATTGCATCATTAAACAAAATCATTGAGATTGGCCAAAGTACTCTTTAAGCAGATACTTTTCAGGGAGTACAGAATAAAGTAGCTAATCTACAGAACTCTCCTAAATCATTGTATTAGAAAGGTCATGAGCACATAAGTATGATTTAAACATACTTTTCTAACACCTAAAAGAATTATTATTCTGCAATAGCCTATGTATTACATCCATGCGAGGAAATTATTTTCTCGATAGACTGACATCAAGTAAAGCCATTAAAGAGAGGTCCAATCTGGTTTTATGACCCCAAAAAAGCAGCAGCAGCAACAACAAACTTTTTTTTTAAAATAAGAAATTCTACAGTACAAGATTTGATTTTGTTTAACAGTATACAGTTCTCATGGTAGCTAATAAAACAAAAACTGTATTCATGGAAAAAAAAAAAATTAAACAACCCAGCAGTAGTTTGCAGGGAAGGACAGTGAGCTTAAAAGGTAAATTAGCACCCAGAGGTCCATCCAAGAGTAGCTGACCTCAAAGCTACTGTAGACAGAATACATTAGAAGTGCACTCGGAAGAGGCTGATAGTATTTTAATTAATGGAGAACACTTGTGGGCCATTTATTGTTGCTAAGAATTAGGCAAGCTAATTGATCCAGCACAGGTGCATGTAATTGAGAGATATGCCTAAGATTGAGGATTCACATCTAATTTACTTTGGGAGTTTTGCAGATACAGTGAAAATTTAGTTCAGAGAAGTCCCTTAAAAGGAAATGGGTAATGCTATTTAAGACAATCTCACTAGCTGAAAGAGAAAAAAGAACAGTTTGACTAGGGAGAAGTGGTGTAGCAAGATTAGCTGTACAACACCATGCAAGTGAGAGATAATCTTATTTATTTATTTATAGTAGTAATTCACATTTAACCTAATTTAGGAATACTGAACTATAAAATTGTACAGTGGAAGCCTGAGGACTAAACTGAATACCTTCATAATATAAAGAAGACTGGGATGGGCTTACATAACGTATTATTAGCAATTTTAAAAATACAGTTCCAATTTAATCTGCTTGGCATTCCAGAATAAAGCTTTAGGAAATAAAAAAAAAAAAAAAAAGTTTTTCCCCAGTTATTTTTTTTCCTTTGGCAACTGAGATTTTTCTTTTGTTATGAGTTTGAGGATTTTTCCTTTTAAAATAGGCACTAGAGTATCAAAATGAGTGATTTGGTTTCAGATTTCTAAATAATTGCCCTTACCTTTAAAATTACCAATTCTGTACCCTTTGATCTTATCATTGGGCTTTTCCATTGACTTACTTAAGAAACACCAGTGGTTCTTTTCTACAATGGTTATTTATACATGCAGTCTATGCTTACGAAGACCTTCTCTTTCATAGACAGGACTAGGGTTTAGTGCTTTTACACAGTATCTAAGAAACTGATTAACAATATGTTGCAAAGCTAATCTTTTATGCACTTTGTCAATTGCTAGTTTTCCAGTTAAAATCTCTAGGCTCATAAGTGGTAAAACAGGAACTTTAAGTCCATGCACAAAACTCACTCTATTCAATAGTCAGTGCTTAAACTAGGCAACATATAATGCCCAAGAGAGGGGTACAGATTAAACCCTGACAGCCTTGAGGGCTTAGGCTCAGATTCCCAGAGTTAGTTAAGCCTGTAACTTCAGTTAAGATCAATGCAAGAGAGGTACCTAAATCCCTCAAGACTTCAAAGTATCAAATCTTCTGAAAGGTGTCTTTCATGTCAGACCATCAATGCACCCAAGTCCGGCAGTGAAAACCATTCAGCCGCTACCTACCAGTTTACACGAAAAAATAACTGACTGCATGCTTATGTGCAAAGATCCCATATGCAAAAAGGAATTACAGAATCAGCATAATAGAAAAGAAAAAGAGCACAAGAATGAAACATGGCTGTTTAACACATTGATGTCTAATACTTGAAGCAGTAAGGGACAGCCTCTTGCATGTGGTCTGAAGGCCTGTTCTGTCTCTTGGGAAATATTCATATAAACTATATTTAAAAAGCCCTGGAAGGAGGTTTCAAGTTCTAGGATTTACCAGTTCTTAAGGAATATCACGCAGTTACAATAAAGGGATCAGAAAAATGAGACTTAATTTGGTACAGCACAGTAGAACAAATGTAGCAATAAAGGCATGTAGCACTTTCAAGTATAAACGGTCGTATAGCTTTGAGGAGACCACCTGAAGCTGTGGGATGTTTAGTTTCAACGCAGACAGGGTGAGAAGGGTGTTTACTTTGCTCTCACTTCCTAAGTTTTCCTAAAAAGCCTTTATCTGTCATGTTTTCAAAGAAAACATGCTCATTTTCTATTCATTTTCCAGGAGGTTCATTAGTAACTATCTTTTGAGAGAGTTTTGGGCAACACGTACTATTTTACGCTGCTGTTGGAGGATTTTGAAAGAAGCTTCAAGACTCTCCCAGTCTTTTCTCCAACTTTTCTCCATTGCCTAGGTCCAGGCACCTCTGTGCTAAGCATGCCTTTAAGTAGCTGCCTGCTTAGCAGTCTAGATTTTTTGGCTCCTGTTCTGTGACACCAGCCACTTAACTGAACAAGAATGCAAGACATTTAGCTAACATCATATTTAATTAGTGCTATTTTTTTGTAGTGCATCTATCATTGCTGTAGTAAACTAAGCTTTTCTAAATTTCTGCAACTGATTGTATTCTTTGTCCATGTCATAAATCTGTACTGGGATATACTGGGGTAAAACACAATATATCCTACTCTTTGTTTCTTCTCATACATACCTTGCTTTCATCAGAAATTTGAGAAGACAAAATGGAAGAAATCCAGTAAAAGGTCCCTTATGTACGCTGGTTGATCTAGGCACAAATTTAGATGTATATCAAAGGTTTACATCCTTTATTGGAAGTGCTGTTAAACATATTATTAGTAGTGTTTCTAAACACAGGTATAAACTGTTGTCTCAGTAGATGCTTATTTCACGTCTGAGGCCTTTTTATTCACTTTACCAAATAATCAGAGCAATTTGCATATTACTGGATTTTACTCTATCAGTATGCCTTTAAGATCAAGATTTTTTTTTATTATTTCTGGTTGGTAAACTTTTCTTCACTGCTTCATCCTGTTGAATTTCTCTGGTACAATCTCTACATGAAACCATCTGCTGCTGGGATGAAAGCTATTAATGAAAATTTCAAGCAAATCCTTATGCCATTTGCAATGCCCCATAGTCCATGAATGCCAAACAGAAGTCATTCTCTGAAGTCATTCTTATTGCAGTTTCCTTTAAAATAAGACACATTGCAGGTCAAATCTTAGTGTAGAAGGCAAGTCTGCAAGGGCTACCACGATACATAAGCCAAAAATTCTTAGTACCACTTTTCTTTATTGAGCCACTCTATTCTTGACATATGTGCAAGTGCCTTTCTAACTGTTAATGATCATCCAGAATTATATATGGCATTAAATCTCGATTTGTTATGATTGAGAAATCCTTTCTATTTAAAGGTCAACCATTCTGAGTGTTCTGAAATTTGCATGTTTACTCAGATTCTTCTAAAACTTTCATCACTTGATTTAGCCATAGTAAAGAGTTGGCAATCCAGTTTTGGAGTCATTGAAGTAAAAGTCATTATGATATAGTGCTCTGAATAAATTGCTTTCAGCCCTTGGATTCTACCAGTGATTTTCTAATGCACACACAGGGTTCAAAGAAGATTGTGTGGTAGCTGAACTCAGTTACTCAGAGTTCAGCTCTCATAAACATGCTGCTTACCCTCCCTCAAGCAAAAGCAGCATTGCAGTCATTTTTATAATAATAGTTAGGCGTTCCAAATTGGTATGTGTCAAACAGTCATACCCAAGATTGATGGCTATGTATTTGAGACAACATCCTTCAGAGAATTTCTGGCAATTCAGAGTTTTCTGTGTTTTAGGCAGTGTAATGGATGCTTTGTTGCTGCTGTAAATCCTGAACTCAAGTAGTGATCTTGACAAGTTCTGACCTTGTCATCTACTATGGCCATGGGATTCATTTAACCAACACTTAAAATTTTCAGTCTTGGAATACGCTAATGCTTGTGAAGGGAAGCAAATATGTTGAACTAGATGGCTGGCCACTGTCTGGACGTCAGACAAGACAAGGGTCTTTACAATGGCATCTTCAGTTGGCTCAGGTGAGACTCCCGAAAGTGCTGCTCTATTGAATTGTGATACCTAGCTGGTCCATGGTCCTGAGACCAGTCCAGCACTTGCATGATCTGTTGCTGTAGATATTTAAATTATATACAAAATATCTTCTGACTGTCTTAACTCCCTACAAGACTGTCTGACAGAATCATATCTGTGTCTTCAGGGACAGTTTCTACTAGTCTTTACTAACAAGATCCCCCACAAGAGACCACGGAGAAAATCTGAAGCAATGGGACAAGGGGTAGTGGTTTCAAACTATAAGAGGGCAGATTCAGACTAGATATAAGGAAGAAAATTTTTACAATGAGGCTGGTGAAACACTGGCACAGGTTGCCCAGAGAGGTGGGAAGTGCCCCCATCCCCGGGAACATTCCAGGTCAGGTTGGACAGAACTCTGAGCAAGCTGATCTAGTTGAAGATGTTCCTGTTCATTGCATCTGTGTTGGATCAGATGACCTCTAAAGGTCCCTTCCAACCCTACCATTCTATGATTCTAAGATGTATACTTAGTGGAGGAGGATGAGGTCAGGGAATACTTAAGCAAACTCGACATACGTAAGTCCACCGGTCCTGATGGGATGTATCCACTAGTGCTAAGGGAGCTGGCAGACGTCATTGTGAAGCCACCCTTGGTAATTTTTGAACAGTCATGGTGACTGGATGAGGTACCTGAGAACCAGAGGAAGGCTAATGCTAATTCTGTCTTCAAAAGGGTAAAAAGGAGCACCCAAGGAACCACAGTCCAGTAGGCCGCTCCCTGAACATTGTGAAGGTGATGGAACTACTGATTCTGGAAACCATTTTCAGGTACATGAATGACAAGAAAGTGATCAGTAGTCAACATGGCTTCATGCTTGACCAACCTGATAAACTTCTATGGTGAAGGGAGTAGCCTGGTAGATGAGGAGAGAGTCGTGGATATTGTCAACCTGAACTTCAGGAAGGTCTTTGACGTTGTCTGCTGTTATATCCACATAGACAAGCTGTTGATGTATGAACTGGATGAGCAGGCAGTGAGCTGGATTGAAAACTGACTGAATGGCTGGGCCCCCAAGGTGGTGATCATCTATGCTGACGTCTAGTTCAAGTTCAATAACTAGTGGTGTACCACAGGGGTCAATAGTGGATCCAATCTTGTGTAGCATCTTCCTGAATGATTTGGATGATGGGGCAGAGTGTACCCTCAGAAAGTTTACTGATGGCACCAAACTGGGAGGAATGACTGATAGGCCAGAAGGTTGTGTTGCCATCAAGAGGGACCTTGACAGGCTGGAGAAATGGGCTGACAGGAACCTTATGAAGTCCAACAAGGAGAAATGCAAAGTCCTACATCTGGGGAAGAACAACCCCATGCACTAATATATGCTGGGGGCCACCCAGCTGGAAAACAGCTTGATAGAAAGAACCTGGAAGTCCCGGTGGAAACGAAGTTGAACGTGAGCCAGATATATGTGCTTTTGGAAAAGAAAGCTAATGGTATCCTGGGATGCATTAGGCAAAGTATTGCTGGCAGCATGAGGGAGGTGATCCTTCCCCTCAGTTCAGTACCAGTGAGGCTACACCTGGAGTGCTGTGTCCAGTTCTGGGCTCCCCAGTACAAGAGAGACACGAACATGGAGAGAGTGCAGTGGAAGGCCACAAAGATAAATAAGGGGCTG
This sequence comes from Charadrius vociferus, assembly GCF_000708025.1. Classification (NCBI taxonomy): domain Eukaryota; kingdom Metazoa; phylum Chordata; class Aves; order Charadriiformes; family Charadriidae; genus Charadrius; species Charadrius vociferus. Next base: position 1,449,684 of record NW_009648470.1, on the reverse strand, counting down.
GAGCATGTGTCCTATGGGGAAAGGCTGAGAGAGCTGGGATTGTTCAGCCTGGCTCAGGGGGGATCTTCTCAATGCATATAAATACCTGCAGGGAGGGTGCAAAGAGGACAAGAGGACAGAGTCGGGCTCTTTTCAGTGGTGGCGGGTGACAGAATCAGAGACAATGGGCACAACCTGAAACACTGGACGTTCAGACACTTTTTTTTACTGTGAGGGTGACTGAGCACTGTTAGAGGTTGTCCAGTCAGGTTGTAGAGTCTCCCTCATTGGAGATAGTCTGGATGCTGAAGTTGTCCAGATGTAGTACTTGCCAGCCTGCTTTAGGTGGTCCTGGCCAAATAGGCAGGTTGGACCAGATGACTTCCAAAGGTCCCTCCCAACACCAATCATTCTGTGATCCTATGATTTACTAGCGTTTATTGAATTTGGTGTGCTTCATGTTATCTTGAATTACTAGAAGGTAGGAATAAGAATTAAAGCATTCAGGTATTTGAGGTAGGCTATCCCAAAGAAATAGTTCATTCAAAATAAACACATTTTTAATTAGCTTTCCAGTTTTGGGTTTTTTTTGTTTGTTTTTTTTTTTTTTCTTCTGTCTACACCAGAAATTTACCAGCAGTTCTGGTCAATGAGTGATCTTGGTCTTAAAAATTATCTAGCAACCAAAATTAGTTTCTATATAGAATATCTTGGTTAATACACAGTATCAGACCCTTTGAATGAAGCAACGTTTCTAATATGTTATTGAAAACAAAGCTTAGCTTGTGGTGAAAATTATGAAATCTTAGAGATTTATAGTTAGACCTCTGATTTATCAATCCATATGTGTACTTCCAATGTGTAGCACATGGAGCTGTAGCCTCTCCAAGGGAAAGCTAACAGGGAGATTTAGGTATTCAGTACAAATTTCTGGAAAAAAATTTCAGTGTTCTCTGATAGAGGTCAGAATAGGGTGATTTAATAGCAACTCTTTTTTTAAGCTCTCTGTTTTTATGACTCAAGGTTTTCTGACTTTCTGTATGTGCTATTTTGATCTGTGTATACACGAAAACTGTCACATGAAAGATCTTGTCGGTCAACTCTTAAAGAAGGGCTAGGCTTTGATTTATTTGATGCAATGGTAAATCATAAATAATACTAATGAATTTTGAGATTGAAATGATTGGATTAAATTTATTTTCTTCATATCAGTGTTAATTACAATGTAACAATGTACTTAATATGTACAGGTATATATCCATCATAAAATTGAATATTTATCAATTGGAAGAGGTTCTAAATATTACCAGGTAACTTCACCTTTGGAGCATAAATAAAATTTGAGTATTTCATACCAATGGAAATTTAGAAAATGCAAAAATAATATAATTTTTAAGAAAAGATTTCACATAAAATTGCCTCTTTTATATATTCCTGTCTTCCTCACAGCATTCTGAAATGCAGAGGACTGCAATTCTGTTATTTTCCAAGATGATGTAAGTTACGTCTCCAAATGTGCTATCTCAGCATGAGGAATGTCACACCTCATGCTGAGGTTCAGAATGTGTTACAGATACATGTAGAGTTAATTCCAGTAGTGCCTGAATTATTATAAACTGGGGAAAAAAAAAATAAATCAGTGCTGTAATTGCTTTGACATTGTTTTAGATATTTTATACATATACAGAGAAATAATTTTTGTCATCTTGGTCAAGAATAGTAGGCCATGTAAGATTATTTGATGAATCACTATCAAAATGTGTTACATTACATACTAATATAGGTGATAGCTTTCTACAGCAAATAAGAAACATGGGAAAATATGGTGAAACTCTCAAACGGCCTTGTTTCTAGTAGACATCTAGATTTGAAGTTACTAACACAAATATTTGAGGTGTAAAATAAGTGATAGTGTCTGAGTAATATACATAGTCAAAGAAAGCAACAAGCTTTCATCTTCTAAGATCTTCCTGCACAATTCACAGTAATCCCTACCGTGTACTGCGAAGTGTTTTTCATGCAGGTAAATCTTCTGCTGTTTCTCTTGGAGTTAAGATTTCAAGTGAGCTTCATCAAGACATACTTTTGTCCCATTTTCTAGCTTATTTTTTTCTTGTACTATTATAAATTCATTAGGCTATATTATGATGTATTTTTAGAACATCAACAATGAGGCTAGCACTTAATACTTTAAATATGATCCCTACACAGGAGATCCTTATTTCTAAATACTAAATAGATATAAAAGAGGAAAAATGATGACAGGAAAGGATTAGGATGAAAGAACAGCATTTAAATGAACCCAAAATTTAGTAAAATTACATTTTATTGATAATGTTTCAATTTAAGTTTTAATGAAATTTAAATTAATATATTTACATAATATATTTACATAAAATATTTTAAATGAAACATAATTTGGCTACCACCTTACATGAGATTCATCTCACTTATCTTTAAACATAATAATCTAATTTAATTATAATTATCTTTGGCACCAGTATAGGTTAGGGGTGGACCTGCTGGGAACTAGTTCTGAGGAGAAGGATTTGGGGGTCCTGGTAGATAGTAAATTGTCAATGAGCCAGCAGTGTGCCCTTGCTGCCAAAAAGGCCAATGGAATCCTGGGCTGCATAGGGAAGAGTGTGACCAGTAGGTCGAGGGAGGTCATTCTCCCCCTCTACTTGGCACTGGGGGGAAAGGCTGAGAGAGCTGGGACTCTTTAGCCTGGAGAAGAGAAGGCTGAGGGGAGACCTTATTATTGCTTACAAATATCTAAAGGGTGGGTTGAAGGAGGATGGAGCCACACTCTTCTCGGTGGTTCTCAGTGACAGGACGAGGGGCAATGGGGGCAAGCTGGAACATAGGAAGTTCCGTTCCAACACATGGAAAAGCTTCTTTACGGTTCGGGTGACAGAGCACTGGCACAGGCTGCCCAGGGAGGTTGTGGAGGCTCCTTCTCTGGAGATTTTCAAAACCCTCCTGGATGCAGTCCTGAGTAATGTGCTCTAGGCAATCCTGCTTTAGCAGGGGAGTTGGACTAGATGATCTCTAGAGGTCCCTTCCAACTCTGAAAATTCTATGATTCTGTGATAATAACAGAGGAGTCTGAGCGACTTACTGTAGGCACTTCCAACACAGTCACTTCCTGAAAGAGATGAATCTGACCTATCATGCTAATATAATTAAGCATGAGAAGTATCATCCTCTGGGGTGTCTACATCTTTCTCCAAGGGGGATCTTGGCTATTTAGCTCACATACAAACATTTATCTTTGAGGTACTTAGGAAAGGGATAATAAATTCCAGCAGACTGCATTCTGCATATATGGTATGTGAATAGGAACTTGTAAGCCAATTTTTTTTCCAACAATAGTTCAATAGCTACTGACCATTTCCGTACTACCTACCCCATAATTTTGTTTCTCTTGTCTCCTTATTTCATTTTAAGCAAGTTTTCATGACAATCTTGAAATATTTCATCACTTGGTACTTATATCCATAAAGCATTTCCAGAGGTGTATTCTGTTTAGGTGTTGTTCACTTAGCATGCCAAAGTAATCTCACCAGCTTTTCAGTTGTTTGTATGTGTGGTTTTCCTCATCTTTATTTCAACTCCCGTGGTATTTCAGTAGACAAAACTCAGAAATGCACCTACTGTTCTTGTAGTGGTTTCAACAATGCTCATATAGATTATGACATACTTTTCCTGTATGTGCAGCCTAAGCTTGGGCAGGCTTTTTGTGCCTTCCTATTACATTGCAAGCTCAATATCTAATTTACTGTCTACTATCCATCATCTCCAGATCTTTTTCAGGATTACAGCTTTCCAGGGCTCTACCTCCCTTGAATTGCATTTGAGAATATTTTCTCCAAGATATATTATCTTACATCTATTCTGAACTACATTTCATTATTTCTCAGATGTTTTTAACTTCCCTACATGTTTCATCTGTACTATCTTGTTTCTTTCACCCTTGCAATCCCTAATGTATGATCATATGCATCTGAAATCAGCAGGTAAATTAAAGCAGAAACATAAAAATGTCTTTGATTAGATCTTGCTGTTATAATGAATATAATGCACTGTACCACAAGCTCAGGGTACAATGGTATCCATATCCATATCCATGGACTAAGCTGCTGGTTCTTTCATTTACATATGTTCAAGTGTATAACTTCCATTTTCTTTGGAGAAGGTCTAGTATGATTAATTTAGACATATGATTGAGATGCCAGAACACTAACATTCTAGGACTTTAACAGTGACGAATGTGGGTGTGGCCCAGATTAATTCTTCTGAAATAAGTATCACTGGGAAAAGAATACTTGAAAGCATTACAGGTCAAATTTTGAAAAAAATCAGGTTTTTTTGGTCATTAATCTTATTGAAGTCCTTAGTCAACAGCATAACTCTAACACTACAAGGGACTGTGACAAGAATTGCAATTTTGGTTTTGTGAAAAAAATTAATGAGATAGCATCTCTTTATTAGAACTGTGGTACAAAATTGAATGATTTCAAAGATTATGAAATGTTAGGAGACTGCTCATATACTGCCTCCTTATGCTGATGCACTTTATGACAGAGACACAAAACCTTTTCCTTAGTATAATACTTGAATCAAAATTCATATCTTTATTATACCATCACCTAAGTCTTCTGCAGCTGGACGTGGCCCTGTCTCTTCCAAATCAATCCTAGTCTCCATTTTTCGACTCATTACCTGCTCTTCAGCTCTCTCACATTAATTTTCATTTATTGTTTCTCTGGCTATTTTACAGTGTCAATGTACATACTCATACAGTGTGACAGTGATCACACACACACACATAAAAAATTTTGAATAATTTTTCTATGAGACTCCACATGACACTAACAACTGATTCATCTGTGAGTGTTTTTGCTGAGGAAAACCTTTTTTTCCCTATCTGCTCTTTTTCCAAATGATTTAAGGACATGTTAACAACTATTCCTTAACAGTAATTCTCTCAAGTAAGAAAGAATTCTCTCAAGGAAGAAAGCTACACTTTTATTTCTCTGTTACCCTTCCCTATCCTTCTTTCTTATCCTTTTAGCAGTTACTTATCAATGTAAGGACTCTACCTATTTCACAGCAACTTAAATTCTATAACAACCGTTTGTGAAAGACCTTGTTAAGTGCCTTTTAGAAATCACAGTGAACTCTCTGAACTTCATCTTCACCAGCGACATGCTGACTCACTCGAAACAACTGATTTGTTTTATGAAGCGCTTATAAAATCCATATACCTTTTATTTTAAAGAAAATTGCCTTTATTGTTAGATTTATGTGTTTTTTAATTTTGTTCTTTAATATAATTAATACAAATTTAGGCAAATTTTACACCCATTTGCAGTTCTCTTGATGCCCACCAGAACTGTTTCTAAAATCTGATGTCATGTTTGACCCTGTCCTTTCTTGTGTATTGAGACAGTTCCGAAGGAGAGGCTGCAGGCAGCAGAGTCAATAGTTTGGCTATTTTGTATCTAAATCCCTATAGAATGTTTGAGGAATAGAATGTAGTTCTAGTCATGATTATGGTGTATTTGGAGGGTTCTTTTCTATATCATCTTCTAGTCACACTGATAATAAGAAGGTGGGAAAATCAGCACATGGTTTACTTGCAACAATTCTCATAGTTGTAAAGGCAGCAAGATGACTTAAAACGCTTGCCAAAGTCAACCAGCCACTTGATTGGAAGGGAGTACATTGGGAGGTAATATACTAAGGTATACTAAGCTATATGCTATTCTTTATAATAAAGTAACATGTTAGGCAAGAAAGGAGTGGGAAAAGTCAGTTTGAATAACAGAACTTAAGGGAAGTCAATGTCAGCAAGACTTTTTAATCTTAGATTTTTTGATTCTACCATTGATGGTACTACGTATATGCTATGTATCTGCTTAAACTACAAAAGTTGAGGAGTTTTTTTGCCTTTCTGTGTTACCTTTGAGAAAAATTACTTGTTACTGTTGCGTCTGATCGACAAAATTACTCTCTTGTGTAACTGTACTACAAACAAAATAGCTGGGATGGTTTTATGATGAGTTATATCAAAGCACACAGTGGCTTTCCAGCAATTAAAAAAAAAAAAAAAAAGCTAAGAATAAGAAAGGAAACAAATGCCTTCACAACTACAGAGTTTACTCATTTGCCAGGGTAAAAGTGTAATTTTTTTTTCTTCAAATTTAGTTGTCATGTTTTCCTTGATCCTCAGATCACATACTAGTTAAGGGTTCCAGGTAACTGTTAAGGTTTGAGCAGGTTTGAAGTTCAAGAAATTCCTACTGAGGCTGGGAAAATGAAGAATGTGTCTTTAAGGCAAGGGAAATACACATCGCAAGCTCGAGAAGTGGGCCTGTGTGTACCTCGTGAGGTTCAACGAGACCAAGTGCAAGGTCCTGCACCTGGGTTGGGGAAACACACAGTATCAATACAGGCTGGGGGATGAAGGGGTTGAGAACAGCCCTGACAAGAAGGACTTGGGGGTAATGGTGGATGAAAAGCTGGACATGAGCTGGCAATGTGAACTCGCAGCCAACCATATCCTGGGCTGCATCAGAAGAAGCATGACCACCAGGTCATGGCAGGTGATTCTGCCCCTCTACTCCACTTTGGTGAGACCCCACCTGGAGTACTCCGTCCAGCTCTGGAGACCTCAGCACAGGAAAAACATGGACCTGTTGGAGAAGGTCCAGAGGAAAGTCACAAAAATGTACAGAGGGCTGGATCACGTCTCCTATGAGAACGGTGTTGTTCAGCTTGGAGAAAAGAAGGCTCCAGGGAGACCTTATGGTAGCTTTTCAGTACTCAAAGGGGGCATACAGGAGCTCTGGGAAAGGACTTTTTGGTAGGGCCTGTTGTGGTAGGACACAGTGTAATGGTTTTAAAATATAGGAGGGTGGATTCAGGTTAGATATCAGGAAGAAATTTTTTACAATGAGGGTGGTGAAACACTGGAACAGGCTGCCCAGATAGGTGGTAGTTGCCTCTATCCCTGGAAACATACAAGGTCAGGTTGGACAGGGCTCTGAGCAAGCTGATCTAGTTGAAAATATCCCTGCTTATTGCAGGGGTGTTGGACTAGATGACCTTTAATTGTCCCTTCCAAACCAAACTATTTTATGATTCTATGATTCTATGATATATCTTGGGGAGAACAGAACTGAAATAACTTCTCTAGTTTAAAAAGTGACAGCATCACATCAGGATAAAAGAGTGATTTATTTGATAATCAAGGTTTGCCATGTCAAGTAGGTGGAGTCACGCAGAGTTCTGCTTTTTTATGTTTGCAAAGTACTATGTAGAGATAATCTCTAGAGAAAGAATAAAAATGTACATCTCCAAGATGGCTGAAAATAGCTGTGTGTATTCCATATCTTGTTAATAATGAAAAACTGAGAAGAGATGTACTGTGAAGAATGTGTCAGAAGACTGTGAAAAAGCACAGATATAACCTCTGAAATCAAATGGGGCGACAGAAGAAGGGCTGTCTTTACCTTAATAATTTTTGGCCACATAGTATACAGTTGGGAGTTGCACCAGCATTCACAGTATTTATTTGGATGTTTCCCATCAATCTCCTCATGTTGATGAGAGCAAAAAATGCTGCTAAACAGGCAGAACTTTAAAGAGCAAGAAGATCTTAATTCCATTTAATTCCTTTCAGTTGATCTGGGTTCTGTCCAGTCCAAGTGACAATGATAGATATACCTTATATGCACTTTTTAAAAAGCGTTAGCAAAAGTCAGTGCATTCATGAGAATCTTTTTCTAAGACAAACAAACTTCAGAGTTTGAATGTATGTTTCATTTTGATTGTTTTAATTTTTCCCACTTGTCCTTGTGATCTTAGTGTTTTACTTTCTCTGAGAAAGTCAGGCTCTTGATACTTGAAGTACATAATTTATGAGCTCTCATTTCCTCTGCTGTTTCAGCTGTTTGAAAATCCTAGTATTTTCTCTTGATTCTGTGTTGTCTGGCTTAGCATTGGGATCTGCTACTGCCACTTCAACTTCAGTGGGAGATAACTGCTCCTGCCCTTGCAGATGGCCTGGCATATGTTTGGATTTTGTTACTCTGACCGTCAATCGCAGTACCCCAATAAGCTAAATTTGTTGTGGGCTTATAAAAAAACAGAATGAGTCATGAATTTCATCAGCACTCTGGCATTAAAATACTGAACATGCATCCCTTAGTAACAGTATAAGTATCGAACAGAAGGAGCGACAATGTGTAATCCTATGGGATACGCACTGAGAAATCTCCCTTGGAGGTTTCACATGTATTCAGGGAAATTACCAATGTCATGGTTAATAGAGAGCACTGCTCCAGTGCATGCCTGTATCAGCAAGTGGGTGGCAACAGCTACTGCTAAACTACTCAAATTCTGCATATGCATGGATGAAGAAACCAGTTAGCATTCATAACGCCAAGTGACAGAAGCTTCCTCTACAAGATGTTTTATATGCTTATGTGGTCAAAGCACATAGAGAGAGCCACCCACAGTAGATATTTCATCAGCTAAGCTGAAATGTTTTGTAGGTTTAAAAAAAAAACATGAAAAAAGCAAAAAGAGAGAGAAGAAAGAAATAGAAGTAAAGAATAAAGTCGAGTACCCTTGTGTGTTGGAGAGATAAAACAATGGCATTGAAATCAGAGAATCAATTCTGCTATTTTAAAGCACATCGATTAAGCCAGGGAAGTAATGGCAAAGATCCAAGCAGACAAGAAAAGACACCGAGGTGCTGTTGTTCTCTTCTGGCTGGAGCCTAGAGGGAAATATTTTTTTTACTGGGGGAATTCTGAGGCTTTTGCAATACAGTAACATCAATAAAGACTGAGTGGTCTGAAGTAAGAAATTAAGCCCATAACCTTGCAGTTAATTCAGAGCATTTTTATCAATTATCAGACTATAATTAGCTGGTGCAGTTGTGATGTTTTAAAACTGTGCAGCCATAACTCTTGAGCCATGAACTGATCATTTTTCAATGCATTTTCCTTACAGAACATCCATTGGAGAGGATTTCCATGATACATTAAATTTAAGCCATTTGTTTTCACTGATTGCTTAAATACATACAGCATGATCTGCCAGCTTCTTCCCTTTAGATACAGTCATGGAGTTTTCAATGCTTTGTATGCTATTTGAATATACAACAAGAAAGCGAGCGCATGTGTTAACAGCTGTTAGAGGCATATGGCATAGCCAAAGCTGGTGCAAATATTTACACATGTGTGGATGTATGTGTGCAGCTCTATTTCTTCATGTGACAGCAGTCATTGTTACAGTCTGCAGTTTCTGTTGAGCAGAGTTTACGGAAAAAGACAAACAGATATGCAGTCTAAAGTAAACTCAAGTGAATAGCAGGAAATGAAAGCATTCTCTTGCCTTCTCTGTTTAAAGGTATATACATTTCTAAATAAAACCAAGAACTCCACTATTTTGAGAGCTTGGAAAATACATGTAAGACTGTAGGTTAGAAAGATATCAGAAAAATCTTAGTGCAAAACTCAGCTGCAAGCTGAAGCGATGCTAATGAATACATAGAACAAACAGATGATATTATATTATTTCTTTTGGTGTAGCACTGGGATAGTGAGTCATGCATGAAATTTAATAAGCCTCACCAATTTTCTGTGAATTCAAGGGACTATTGATTTTAGCCATTGCAGATATTTGGCTCAAACTTGAAATCGGCTCATTTGCAAAACTGAAAATCATGCCATTCATTAAAATTGAACGCTAGACTTTACTCTAAGCAAAACACAATTTGGCCTAAATGAAAAAACACTTCATAAGCCAAGATGGAACAATCTTCAGATTATGCTCAGCAAAGATTCCTTTAGAAATGATATCTATTGTTCATTTCTCTAAAAAAGAAGTATTTCTATTAGAAAGCAAGATATTTTCAATGGTCGGAAATATATGATCATATGAACTCAGTTTCTTTGGCCTTTGGCATCATCCATGACACTAACTGTGATATGATTAAATGTAAAGGTAATTAAATGTAAGGGTAAAAAAGAAGACCCAGGGAACTGCAGGCTGGTCAGTCTCACCTCTGTGCCTGGAACAATCATTGAGCAGATCCTCCTGGAAACTCTGCTAAGGCACATGGAAAATAAGGAGGTGATTGGTAGCTGGCAACATGGCTTCACAAAGGGCAAGTCATGCCTGACAAATTTGGTGGCCTTCTACAAAGAGCTTACAGCAGCAGTGGATAAGGGAAGAGAAACCGGTGCCATCTACCTGATTTGTGCAAAGCATTTGGCACCATCTTGCATAACATCCTGGTCTCTAAATTGGAGAGACATGGATTTGACCAACAGACCACTCATTGGATAAGGAATTGGCTGGATGGTTGCATGCAAAGAGTTGTGATCAAAGGCTTCATGTCCAAGTGGCGAGCAGTGACAAGTGGTGTTCCTCAGGGGTCAGTACTGGGACTGTTGGTGTTTAACATCTTTCTTTGCTGGTGACATGGATGTTGGGTTGGAGTGCACCCTCAGCAAGTTTGCCGATGACACCAAGCTGCGTGGTGCAGTCAACATGCTGGAGGGGAGGTCTGCCATCTAACCTGGACAGGCTTAAGAAGTGGGCTTATGCAAACCTCACAAAGTTCAACAAGGCCAAGTGCAAGGTCCTGCACTTGGGCTGGGGCAATCCCATGCACAAATACAGGCCAGGCAGTGAATGGATTGAGACCAGCCCTGAGAGGAAGGACTTGGAGGTGTTGGTGGATGGGAAGCTCAACATGATCCGGCAATGTGAACTCACAATAGAGAAGGCCAACTGTATCCTGGGCTGCATTAAAAGAAGCGTGGCCAGCAGGTCAAGGGAGATGATTCTGCCTCTCTACTCCACTCTGGTGAGACCCCAATTGGAATACTCCAGCTTTGGAGTCCCCAATGTAGGAAAAACATGGACCTGTTGGAGTGTGTCCAGAAGAGGGCCACAAAGATGAGCAGAGGGCTGGAACACCTCTCCTATGAAGACAGGCTGAGAGAGTTGGTGGTGTTGAGCCTAGAGAACACAAGGCTCCTGGGAGACCTTATAGCAGCCTTCCAGTATCTAAAGGGCACCCACAATAAAGCTGGGGAAGGAGTTTTTACAAGGGCATGCAGTGATAGGATGAGGGAGAATGGCTTTAAACTGGAAGAAGGTAGATTTAGAATAGATATTAGGAAGAAATTTTTCACTTTGACGGTGGTGAGGCACTGGAACAAATTGCACAGGGAGGTTGTGAAGACCCCATTCCTGGAGGTGTTCAAGGCCACACTGGGTGGGACTTCGAGCAACCTGGTCTAGTGGAAGGTATCACTGCCTATGGCAGGGGTTTGGAACTTGATGATCTTCAAGGTTCTTTCCAACATAAACCATTCTATGATTCCATGATTCTATGAAATCTGATTGTCATTTGCTGGATGTATTCACATATCCTAGTGCAGACATGTTGTACGATACTGCTGTTAGGAGATGACAATGCTTCAGCCCTAGCTGAGATTGTCAGTACAGGGCCTATAGGTGAAAATGTTGCAACAAAAAGGAGAATCATAATCATAAATGTAAGACCTATGTTGGTCTTTTTAACACAGAGAACAGAATAAAAACTGTATTCTAGTATTAACTTTTCTGTTAACTGCACCAAAGAAAGCAATGTCATGGAGACATAAGCTCCGAGAGGAGACCTATTTTCAAATGGTGCTTTAAAATGCTGCTTCATCAAGCAAAAGTTTTTACATTAGTGCTTTCTTTGACAAAAGATTCTTTATTTATAGGGAAAATGCATTAAGTCATTTTGTAAAATGAATTGACTGTAAAATGACAAATGTATGCATATACATTGGTATTTTCAAAGTAAGGTTGCAGTGAAAGCTTTCCTGAGTGCTCGTTCTAAATTACTTTTATTGGGTTTAAATGGAAAATAAATATCTTGGCTTATGTCTACTGTTTTACTGTTACTTTTAATATTTCTTTGACAATTTGTGGCCATTGACAATATCCAATACCTCATTGGAAGAGAAATTGAGCAAAATTTTGCCTGCTTTTAATTGTTTAAAGTTCTACTGAATTTAAGAAATCAATGCAAATGTCATCATCTGGGGTGTTTTGTTTTGGTTTTGTTTTTGTTTTTTTTTTCTTTCTGTTATGGAAGATTTTTCCAGCTGTGTTAGTTTTAAGTATTGCATCAAAGAACCAAATTTTTTTTTTTTTTTTAGTTACATTACTCTTCATTCATATGGAAAAACTTGTACTCCTAAGCCTGGTTCTAACAACTTTCTCCACAAAAGGAGTCAACACTCTCTTTTCCAGTGTACATTATCTAAGATATTGTTTTCTCATTCAACTCCAGATATTCTGAATAGTGTTTAAATTCAAAGTATCTATGGATTCTCTCCATTAATCTACTTATAGGCTATGCAACTGAAGGCAGGAAATGGCAGTCCTGAATTTAATTCGTGGCTAAATGTGTATTGTTTTTTTTTAAATGGTAGTGACTTCTTTGTTCTGAAATACATCTTCTGCTACAAAACCATTCTCACAACAGCCTAGATGCAGTAGATCTACATTTAGAAATACCAAAGTACTTGGATTACATTTTTTTTTTAAAGTTCTACCCCAGTAGTATATTCCTCTTATTGTTGCTTTTTGATTCCATAACATCAGTGTGTATTCAGTGTTCTATTCCCATATGCTTTCATTTTCTGGTATTTTTGTCTTTTGAAGCTTGAGAAAGTCATTGTTCTTGAGACAATAATAGTCTTTGCTCCTTTAACATCTGTTGTTATACTGTACCTCTTCTAGACAGAGAAGTCTGGGTTTCTCAAGTGCAAGCAAGGAAAGCCCTCTAAACAGGACTGGTTTCATGCAGAGCTTCTCTTTGCAAGGTATATTGACAGTGTGAAGCACAGAAAGAATTGCTTCTTGCTCCTTTTGCTCCAGATAACAAAACTAGTTCAGATGGGCAGGTTAGCAGTTACATGGTCCCTTCACACTTGAGAGTTTAGTTCTTGTTTTCATCTGTGAACAAATGTCATGATGTATCCCATTCTTATGTTGAAGAAACAATTACAAAATGTGCATAAAGAATGTGAGATTTTACAAAACCATCTTTTTATAAAGAGGCTTTAATTTTGACTGTAAAGGGATGAAAAATAAAGACATTCGGAGACATATCACCTACTGAATACAGCCAGTGATGACGCTTATTTCAGTAAGAGCAGAACTAGACCTTTAATATTCAGTACCAAAACGTTTACATAATGACCACCTTTGTGAAACTGTTTGCCTCATGTAGGAGATCTGCAGTTACTTTTTATGATTTATTCTTTAATCTTTTACAGCCAGATCATAATTTCATAAAACCATGCATAATATTCTACTTCTAAATTAGAGTTTCAAATCTGGGTAGATGATGTCACTTGCTCTTCCATTATCCACCAATGCTGTAACCCCCTCATAGAAGGCCACCAAATTTGTCAGACACCATTTGCCTTTAGTGAAGCCATGTTAGCATGTTGTGTGCATTCTGTGTCAGTGCCAAATGGCACGCTGAATATGTTCTGAGAAAAAACTTTTGAAGGAATATTAATTTTTGTGTAGTCTAACAGTCCCCAGATTGTTGTTAAGATATTTGGTCCCAGAGAAATAAACTCTATTACATTTTCTACCCTGCCTAAACTTCAAAGTACATGCTCCCTTGATTACCTTCAGAAAATCAAGAACTCATAGTCAAAGTGGCTGTGGGCTTCAAATAAGAGAAATAAAGTGTGTGGAGTCTGCTGTCTGAAGCAGGGACATTAACATGGATAGGCTAAATAGTCATCCCAATGATGGGCCCTTGCTTCTCCAAGCCTTCTTTCACACATATAAGTGAGCCTTTTCCTTTTGCTGAGTGCTCATACCTGTTCTTTATGTTTGACAACACCCCAGCTGTGCTCCTGAAATGGCAGGGACGCAAAGGCGGCTGCCCAAGCATATTGCTGCTGGATTGCTTTATGCTGAGATATTAGTAATTGCAGTTGTTAGGAGGCTGCTGTGGAACAGCACTATTTCTTGAGAGCTGTAGATTGCAGGAGAAATACTGACTAAAATGCAAATTTATTATGCTGAAAATGCACAGAACACTTTTTAAAACTGTGCTTTAAAAGAAAAGATTTTTAGTCAAGCAAATAGCTCAATGAACAAGCTAGCATTTTTTAGAGACTCAGACAAGAGTTTCTGTTTTCTAGCTTTTCTTGTCCTTGCTTCAAGTTTCACCTGAAGAAAAAAAAAAGGGGGGGGGGGATTTAAAATTATTCCATCAATTGTACAATACTATAAAATACATGACATTCTATTTTCTCAGAATTACAAAGAGTTTGGAATTCTGCAGAAAAGGTGGGTGAGAAAAACATAGTTAACATTTTGAAACCATTTGAGAGTAGCGAAGAATATATTTCTTCTCTCTTTGGGTGTCACTAAGCAACACCTTCGGAATAAATAGAACAGTTGTTATCTGAATTGTTAACAATCAAGCAGACTTGTTCAGGATATTTTATGATTCTTTTCAGACATTACCACACTTGCTTACATTCTCTTGCTTAAATTAGTGTGTTAGGTTTGCACCTCTACCTATGTATTTGCATACCTACATTTAATGATGCTATTACAAATAATAGTACATATTTTTTTACAAAATAAGCATTTTAAAAAGGAAAGATTTTTTTTCTTACTGGACTATTTCTCTAAGTATAAACTTGCAAACGAACTAGTGGAAAACTCCATTCTCTTTCCC
>NW_009648470.1:1420657-1434877 GCF_000708025.1 Charadrius vociferus | reverse complement strand
CCTATGTCCATTTTGTCAGATTTTAAAATGGTTTTCATGCCTGCTTTGGAAAGAAAATCTGCCAGTAAGCAAGATACAGATCCATGGACATTTACCAAAATTTTACTTTCTTTAATGAAGACAGCAAATAAGAGAAACCTGTGAGATGTTTTAAACTTACAGAGCCGTCAATATTGAAAGAACTGTGTCCAAACTAAGAAAAAATGCCTTCATATGTATTTTTTTTTTTTTGGCAAACCAGTTTGCAAATGTTCTGCCTTCTCCAGCCACACTGCTCTTCTAACAGCTATGGTCTCGTCCAAAAGCTTATTAGATATTTCTTGCTGCCCAACCATGTGGTAAGGAAGGAACTATATTTTCCTAATATCTACACAACCTGTAAGACTTTTACAAACCCTAAAGGAAGGTAATTAGCTACTTTCTACTGCCCTCAAATCACAGAATCACAGAATGGTAGAGGTTGGAAGGGCCTTCAAAGATCATCTAGTCCTGTCCTCCTGCCACAGTAGGTTCACCTAGAGCAGGTTGCACAGCATCACATCCAGGCAGGTTTTGAATACTTCAAGAGAAGGAGATTCCGCAGCCTCTCCAGGCAACATGGTCCAGTGCTCTGTTACCCTCAAAGTAAAGAAGTTTTTCCTTCTGTTCAGATGGAACTTCCTGTGTTCCAGTTTGTGCCCATTGCCTCTTGTCCGGTCACTGGGAACCACTGAAGAGTCTGGCCCTACCCTCTTGATACCCCACCTTTAGATATTTATAGGCATTGGTGAGTTCCCATCTGTCTTTACTCCGAGCTAAACAGATCCAGGTGTCTCAACCTTTCTTCATAAAAGAGATGCTCCAGTCCTTTGATCATCTTTGTAGCCCTCTGCTGGACTTTCTCCAGTAGTTCCTTGTACTTCTTGAACTGAAGATCCCAGAACTGGACACAGTACTCCAACCTATCATAGTTACTATACATTTGTGCCTTGTCATGAATCTAAACAGTTATCCTCAAAGAGCCTACACAGTTTCTGTTTAGCCTTGGAAATATGTGGTAGCTGGAGTTTCCCCTGTGACGTGGCACTGGAAGTTCATGCTAAGTTTCTGTGCATGGCTGTAGGCATACCTGTTTTGCAATGTTGATCAGTTCAGCACTTACTGCTTTCTTTTAGCAGGCAGCTGTCTTACTTGCAAGACCCCATCTTATAGTCTCAGTAATGACATGCTTCTCAGATTAATCTCTGCACAAAATGTAGCTGGTAGGCATGGCACCCTTTATCCACAGCTCAGGAGCTCACTAACTCCATCTTAGTTCTCTCTGTAACTGGAAAACAGGATGAAGATTGGTATTTTACATGGGATAACTCAATATGCACTTTGCTAGAACAAATAAAGCATAGGTTTCAGAGAGAAAAAGGAGTGATATGGGGGATCTGATCCCTGATTCACTGAAGAGTGGGAATAAAACAGTAAAATGTCACTATCATACAAAGAGGTAAACAAGTAATATCTGAGTTTAAGGATCATATATAAGATAACATTTTTTTATATACGTATATATATATTTATTCATAGAAGTTTATCTGTCAGCTGAATGAAGATAAAGATACAGAAAATGGTACAAAATAGACCATAACAGTTTTACATTATGACTATCAAGTTTGCCGACAACACCAAGATATGTGGCACGGTTGACACACTGGAGGGAATGGATGCCACCCAGAGGGACCTGAACAGGGTTGAGCAGTGGGCTCATGAAGTTCAACAAGGCCAAGTGCAAGGTCCTGCACGTGTGCTGGGGCAATCCCATGCACAAATACAGGCTGGGCGGTGACTGGATTGAGAGAAGCCCTGAGAGGAATGACTTGGAGGTGTTGGTGGATGGGAAGCTCAACATGAGTGGACAATGTGAACTTGCAGCCCAGAAAGCCAACTGTATCCTGGGCTGCATCAAAAAGAAGTGTGGCCAGCAGGTCAAGGAAGGTCATTCTGCCCCTTTACTCTGCTCCTGTGAGACCCCAACTGGAGTACTGCACCCAGCTTTGGAGTCTTCAACACAAGATGGACATGGACCTGTTGGAGTGGGTCCAGAGGAGAGCCACAAAGATGACCAGAAGGCTGGAGCAGCTGTCCTATGAGGACAGCCTAAGAGAGTTGGTGGTGTTGAGCCTGGAGAACAAAAGGCTCTGGGGAATCCTTATAGCAGCCTTCCAGTATCTGAAGGGCACCCACAATAAAGCTGGGGAAGGAGTTTTTACAAGGGCATGTAGTGATAGGATGAGGGAGAATGGCTTTAAACTGGAAGAAGGTAGATTTAGAACAGATATCAGGAAGAAATTTTTCACTTTGAGGGTGGTGAGGCACTAGAACAGGTTTCCCAGAGAAGCTGTAGAAGCCCCATCCCTAAGGCCGGGCTGGATGTGGCCTTGGGCAACATGGTCTAGTGGAAGGTATCCCTGCCCATGGCAGGGGAGTTGGAACTAGATGATCTTCAAGGTCCCTGAGGGCACTAAAAGACCTTGCTGGCCTTGGATGGCCTCACATGGGATCCCCACCCACAGCATGCCCATGGGCCAGGAGCACTGTTTACATCCTGTACTAAGCTACATTGTAGGCATACCTTCCTTCTGACTCCTTTTTCTCCCACCTGGACCTCCGTGGGCTCACCTGGACCTAGCCATATTGGGTCCCCTTGCCCTGTTGGTAAGGTTTCAGAGGAACCCTGTTACCATCCCTTGGCTCTGCCTCCAGCGCTCAGACCCTGCAGGACTTTGCCCTGTTGGTGGGGCCTTGCCCATGCTGGTGTCACCCTTGGCTTCTATCTCACCTGTTTTTAGCAAGCAGTCAGCCCTCACTGCTCCCTGATGCAAATATATTTTTCACTCCAATGATTATTTTTAAAGAATAATTCTGTGTCCCTAAAAACCTCTTTTCAGGTTTTAGGTGGCAGTTTTGTAAGGGGCGCAGGTTTTTTACAACACTGCTTTTGGGTTTTTTTTTTCTTTGTTTTTTTTTTTTTTTTTCCAGATCTTGTGAAGATCATCAGGGTGTTGGATCTGGTACAGAGGCAACAACACTGCTCTTTCTCATTTTAAAAAATGTCAAGTTAAAGCTTGCTTGGTCTTGCTTTGTATCAGCAAGGTTTTTTGGTTTGCCCATTTTCGTTTCTCAGTACAAAATCATTCCTTACTTTCCACTGTTATGGGCAGAAAAGAGCAAGTTTTGACTGTCTTGAGCAGAAAAATGACAAAATGAGTCTTTGAACCAGAATACTTTCTAGTGACCCAAATTGTTTAAAACATTATTCTAGAAGATAATGCACTTTTAATCTAACCATGAAAAAATAACCCTTACAGACAATATGGAACATTGAAAAATTTAAAGACATAAAAATATGTACACACATACACATTTCACCTTATAATACCAATGAATTTGAAGGAATTAAATATTGTTTAACCATAAAGTGTTAATTTTCTTGTGTGTAAAGAGGATCTTTATTATAGATATTGACAGCTACTACAAATGTCTCACATGGTTCTAGCTCATTATAACATTTCTCATTTAAGGGCATGGGAAAAGCATGGGAAAGTAAGTAGCTAAATCAAATAGGCTTAATAATTTGCATCATGCTAGTACACTTTCTGAAGTATGCTGTTAAATATTAATGAATTTCATTCTCCTGAGATAAAGTTTAGATCCGTGTAATTTTTATGAGTTCATGTATATGCTTATAGGCTCATAAATACCCATGTGTACCATGCAAAAAGAAAAAAAATCTACAAAAAAAAAATACCCACAACAGTCTAATTGCTTCCATCCTCCCATTTATTTCCTGCTTTAGTGTATTGGGTCTAATTCTGGTCTCACTAGCTAAAAGATTTTATTATAATTCTGTCACACAGCTTTAGCTCCACTTACCTAAGTGGAGTTAGAAGGAAATTGATAATTCATGCCTTCTCATATTCTAGTCTATTTCTGTATCGAACAATAAAAAATATTACTTGAATTTGCATTATTATTGTTCTAATAATGTGGCAATGATATTTGGACATGGACATGTTGAGCTTCTTTGCAGTTCATTGTCAAAATCAAATGCGGAACAGCAAAACTCTCTGAAAGAAAAGCTGAGATCACAGCTCTGCATCTGGGAGTTATAACAGATTTAGCTTAGTTGGGTCCACATTGATTTAACCAAACACAGCCCTGCTTAAATAGAACTTTCTGCTAAATACTTTTTTCTCTTTAACATCCTTAGAGGTACTCCATAAGACCAACTATAAACTTTTCAGTTTCATAAGTGTTAACTTAATCTTCAGTCTTCTTTCTGGTTTCTTCCAGATTTAAGATGAGTATTGGGGGAGAAGAATTCTAGTGCCATCATTTGGAATTTTCTTATCTGACCTGGGACATTTGAAAGGAACAAAAGCAGACGCCTGGAAATGAACTCATAAATATTTGAATCCAATACTTTCTTATACAAAGCAACCACATTATATATTCTTTTGTAGAGATTTTCTGGTTTGATTGACTCTAAATGATTTTGAATGACAGATACCATGGACACAATGCAAGGTAAAAGGATGGAATCAAAAACATGAAGTGTGGCAAAACATTTTTTACCAGTACTAGGTAAATCAAATAATATTTTAAAGAATCTACTAAAATGAACTGCATGGAAACAGCAGACATTGAAGTGAGGTTTTGATTTTCTTTGATAAATCAAACATTATATATTACTTTCCTTTTCTACATTCACCTTGTAGTAAGTTTTCTCAATGCTGAAGATGATAACATTAACATTCAGTACAGTCTTAACTATTGTAAAATTGTTTTCCCAATTATCTATTTTTATATAGCTTGATACATTTTAACCCAGAAATCATATAAAATGCATATACAGTTTTTTTCTTTGACTCAGTTCTAGAGTAAACTCTGTAGCTTAATAAAACTGGAGAGCAGCTCTGCTAACTTGAAAATCCAATTGCTTACTTATTGCAGTTATTTTACTTCTTCAAAGGTATGTGATAGGTAAGAGAGGGGTATTTACCGGAGGACAATATTTTAACAGAAATATATATATTTTTTCAGTTACATGGGAAAGCATTATAGAACATGTGGGAAGTGTGTGTGGATAATGCTAGAGGGAGTGTAATCATGGTACGTAATGCAAGTAAAAGACTACAAACAAAAGAGAATTAAAATAAATGGTGTATCTGAGAGGCTTGAGAAGTAATGAACTTCTTACTTCCACATCTAGAATTGTCTACAGAATGAGATCAAACTGCTTTAGTCAATCACAGGATATAAATATTAGGATAAGGTTAATTCCAATCTGCTTAAAAGCAGGTAACAAATTAACTAAATCCACTTAACTTATTTGTAGTAATGCAGCTTTATTTTAGAGATAACAAAAGAAGTGCTTTTCCCTGGTGTGCTCTTCTTATGGCATTCTTCTGAACTTGTGTTCATGCTGAGATTCTTATTTGCAAGTATAAAGACTATCATTTCTTCACAACATATGAAGCCAGGATGAATTTTAGTTCTAATACTGGCCACTTACCTAACATTTAGGTAACTATTTAATGAAGTGTTAGCGATTTAGACTTCAGAATTTCATTACAAAAGTTACTTCTTCTGTTTAGTTAGGGTTTTTTGCTCTTTTTTTTTTTTCTTTTTTTCCTTTTACATCTGATATCCAGCATTACCTGCTGTATTTTCTGATTCACATTTTCAGCCAAGTTCTTTAAAAGCAATTTGGACACTTATTTTTTTAACTCACCCATCCCCAACAACTCATACATTGAACTTTTTTGGTTCTCAGCCAATTCTGGGGAGCAATGGTTTCCTTGCTTCCCACACACATAAAAAGAAAAAAAATTTAGGACTGCAAAGACAAAATGGGAATTACTACTCTTATGCAGTTTTGTTTACCGACACACACAAGACCAGCGCAATTGCCATTGGTAAAATTATATTCATGTTTCTTTTTAATTATCTTAAAAGTATTGACAGACTTCGATAAAAGTGGCAGCTTTGTTTTTTGTATATGTACTAAATCTGAGGTGAAATCACTTTTGTGTGAAAGCTAATATGATGAGGGTGAACAATTTTTGTGGTAGTCCTTGGTTTTTTGCTTTTAAACACTTGCTGAATGAAACTGAAGAGTTCGGGCTGATAAATTTAGCAGTCATTTTCAGACAAAGAAAGAGGGAAACTCTCAGAATAGTAGCATGGTTACTGTAATTTTACATGTACTCTGTGAGTTTGTAATATTCTGAAGAGGAGAAAGATGAAACAACCTGCCTAACTACCTTCTCAGTGACATTTTAACGAATGAAATTAGGCATAAGTGAAATACTGCATTTTTATCCCATCTTCCACTTATCAACATAATCATATCACTTCATAAAGACATAGAGGCCTGACATATTTTCCAAATAACGTCTTACTGCAGCAATGCAGCCCCAGCAGATTCATTGTGACTCAGTTTTATCACATAAAGTGGCAAATGCAAGAGAATAATAAGAATGTTCCTTTTCAATCTAGTGCCACAACAAGAATTGCAATTGACCTAAAACAGTGTATAAACTTTACATTTCAGTGGTACGTACTGGAGGTCGTACCATTCAGCTTCAATCTGCAGACTGTCAATACCCCTCCTACTATGATTGTTTCCTTGATTTTCACCATTACGCATATTAGAAACACAAATACTATGAAATACAGTAAAAACCTTAGAGCTAACATTTAATACACTGACTGGAAAATACAGAAGCAAAACATAGTTATGTATGCTTGAGGCAACTATACCGTTGCTTCTTTCTATACTATGCTCATTGGCCACAGTGGAATTTTAGAGGAAAACACGGTCTCAGAATCAGGGTCCAGACAGTCCCTTACCCCAATACCTTTTTCTCCCTTTTTCTTGCCATAACATGTCCATGAATGAAAAAAAAAAAAAAAAATATTGTCGGTTTTCCTACAGCCATTTCAATTTCATACTTTAGTTTGATCTTCCTCTTCCATGTTCTTCTGGTGCCCATCAACTGTATTATCAGAATGATGCATCAACAATTATCAGTGTGAAAATCTAGTATGGAATATCATGCTATAGAGAAGATAAAAAGATATTGGAATAGAAAATACCCTCATGTTTTTCATGTCCAAGGTAGGATTTGAAATGCAATATATTCATTAACATTTGAACTACAATGATAATTCAGCTGACTATGAAGACATTTGACAGAAAATCTTTCTTTTCTGTTGAGAAAAAGATAGTTCAAGCACCTCTTGTAGAACAAAGGAAAATTTTAATAACTGAATATTATTCAGACCACTTTGAAAGTAAAATAATTATATATTTTTCTTTTTCTTCTTTCCCACTCTATTTGAAAAATGGAGAATCTCAAAGCAGAAAAGTAACAGTGAGACTAAGATTAGTTAACAGCCAAGTAAGAATATTTTAAGCATAACCTTTTTTATGTACATTACAGAAAAAACATGAGTGGCTAACAATTCAGTATTACTGGAGGCATCTTTTAATGCATTGTCAAGGACTCATAAGAGAACACAAAGTAAAGTTTTTATTTGCATACAATAGAATATACACTTATCTCTTCAAGCACAGGTTTATAGCAAAGAAGCCCTCAGGACTGAACTGTATTAAACTTACCTTCTTTAGTTGTTTTATCTTTTATTTTCTCACCCAAAAGTGTAATGAAGATTATAATAAGATGGATAACAGATAAAATAAGGATGATAATAAAAAAGATAATAAGATCGAAGTGTTACAACTTGGCACTACAAACTCATTACAGACAGAAACAAAGTAATTGGATCACAACAGTATACCACTGGATTATTCTTCATTCTGGAATATTTTATATTTGCAGACCTATAACGATAGACTTCAATTTTAAGAACCTTCAATTAAATACAAAATTTGCTGATGAATATAAAAAAAAACAAACAACAAAAGCCAACCACTTATTTAATATATATAGTTATACATTTAAATTTAAAAAAAAAATGTCCTTGATTTGATTATTTTGGGAAAACATATCCATTTTTATATGAAACCATCTACTGGACATCAGCCCATATATTTAGTCTTTCGAGAAGACCATTTTATTGAAAGGAAGCCCTTCAAATCGTTATCTTTAAAGGCCATCTCGTCCATCTCCCCCTTGCAATGAACAGGGACATCTTCAGCTTGCTTAGACCCCCGTCCAACCTGACCTGGAATGTTTCCAGGGATGGGGACATCTACTACCTCTCTGGGCAGCCTGTTCCAGTGTTTCACCACCCTCATCATAATTTTTTTTCCCTTATATCTAGTCTAAATCTACCCTCTTTTTAAAACCTTTACACCTTGTCCTGTCACAGCAGGCCCTGCTAAAACGTTTGTCCCCGTCTTTCCTGTAGGCCCCCTTTAAGTACTGAGTGGTCACAACAAGATCTCCCTGGGGCCTTCTCTTCTCCAGGCTGAACAACACCATCTCTCTCAGCCTGTCCTCATAGGACACTCCAGCCCTTCGATCATTTTTGTGGCCCTCCTCTGGATCTTCTCCAACAGGTCCAGGTCTTTCCTGTGCTGAGGGCTCCAAAGCTGGGTGCAGTACTACAGGTGGGTTCTCACCAGAGCAGAGTAGAGGGGCAGAATCATCTTCCTCATCTTGCTGGTCATGCTTCTTTTGATTCAGCCCAAGCTACAGCTGGCCTTCTGGGGTGCGAGTGCACATTTTCAGTTTATGTTCAGCTTTTCATCCACCTTTACCCCCAAGTCCTTCTTGACAGGGCTGCTCTCAATCCCTTCATCCCCCAGCCTGTATTGATACTGTGTGTTTCCCCAGCCCAGGTGCAGAACCTTGCACTTGGCCTTGTTGGACCTCATGAGGGGGCTTGGACTAGATGATCTTTTAAGGTCCCTTCTAACCCAAACCATTCTTTGATTCTATGATTATATGATTTTAGATGTTGATCTTAGGATAAATCCTGCCCTTCGAAGCCTTATTTCTTTCTATGTAATACACTGAAAACCATGGGTGACCAGCTCATCTGAAAAGATACATGTATTAGATTAGGTGACTTCCATCTGCCATGTTATAAAGTCATTAGATGTTTCAATTTTTTGAGTGTTTCATTAGAGCTTGCAGGTTCTGCCTTAATGTGTTAAAAAGGGCCTTAAAACACATACGTATATGCACAACTTAAACGGTTGTACTTCTTTTTAAATTTAAGAATCCAGCATGTACAGTGTAATCTAATTAATTTCACAAAAGATACAGTTAGAATAAAATAAATCTGCTCTGAAGTTTTCTGTCCTTTGATTTTCTTGAAACATTCACTAGCCCTCAATTCTGTGCTTTGAAACCTTAATGAAGATAAGAAGAAATATCACTCTTATGTTACATAAGTAAGATTTTATTTCACTGGGGAGTGAAACAGGAAAAGAACAAATCACCCTTCTATTCAAAAAGAGAGAAATTACTTGGCTAATGCTTTGTAAACAATTGCTAATTTAAATAAATAAAGGCCTAGCAAATTTAACCAAACTAGCAAATGCAAGAAAATGTTGAGTATAATGAATCTATAGCTTCCAAACCACTATAAAGGATCACTTGCTAAGATTTCTTCAATTTTAAAATTTGAGTGGATCTTTTCTTTGACTTTTCAAGAGCTATTGTAGAACGCAAGTGATCTAGGCAAGGCGTCGATGTAGTACATCACACCAATGTATTAACTACAGGGCCTGTGTCACTGATAACACTGGAAGTCTCAGTACAGAGTCTTTGTGGGTGGGCTGAAAGACTGCTGCAAGGCATAAAATTATTAATATGATCTTATTTCCATAAGCTTGTCTTCAAATGTGTGCAGTCATTATTGTATAATTTCCTTGAGTAATGCTTTAAGTAAGAAAGACTCAGTTTCATGCAGAAGCCTACAATGAAACAGCAGTATATATTTGTTCCTGAATTTCTCATGCCATATGATGAATCACAGCAATTATAGGAAAGAAAAATATTAGTTTTACAGTTATTGTTATTATCTTAAAGTACTAAGAATAAAATCCCATATTTCACTAGATAGTCCAATCACTGCCAAAATATGTGACAGAGGAACATTTTATAATCTGTGTATTTCACACTGACTGCACAACTAGAAATTGTCAGAGTCAAGTCATTTACATCTCCTTATTACCAGCTTGCAGAAGCTTTGAGAATATGGGGCTAGTGATGGGTATTTTTATAGCAGATGTTGTTTTATTCTCTTTTACTGTAGTACGTATACTTCAGATTAGTTCCACTGCAGTTTATTACAGTAACAGAAAGAGATTGGCAATAAGAGAACAAGACACACATCTCGCTTACTCTTGTTTTGTGGAAGGAACTACATTTATATAGAAATGGAGACTATTTAAGCAGAATCAGATTTCCTTCATTTATAACTTTAGATCTTATTGTGCTGTGTAGTTCAGTTGAACTGATGCAAAGTTCACTTTAATATTGTGCAATTATTTAAATGGAATATTTCTATTGTAAATTAGATTTCCACTAAGTATATCACACAAATATTTCTCTCAAAGGTTAAAATGTACCAAAATGCAGAAAGCCCAACTAAATTACTGGATTAACTGAGACTAAAATACTGTGAAAATACTTTTGAGAGTTCTTCCAACAGGATGAACTACACTCAAAGCCAACAGATTTAACTGAATGAAAACTAGAATATTTTATATGTTTGTAGACTTCTGTATTTTTTTTTTCCAGGGTAGTAGAACTATAATGGTATTCAATTGATATTTCACTTCTATATTCAAAGTTCAAAATAACCCAACCACTTACAGACATGTTCTTATGTGCAGAAGGTTGCAATGGTCCAAATTCAGCCTAAATCACTGTCTGTAGTACTGCTGACAGCATAGAAGCAGCCAATAGTCCCAGGACCACCTTATTTTGGCACTTCGGATTTTAGGAAAAAAAAAAAAAAAAAGAGAAATTTCACTGGTTTGCATTGCCACATATTCAGCAGCTCTGCAAATGAACATGGATATCATGGAATATGCACCCTTGCAGCAAAGAAGGTCAGCAGCCTTCTGGGTTGCATTAGGAGTGCTGTTGGCAGGTCAAGGGAAGTGATTATTCCCCTCCATTCTGACCTGTTGCGACACATCTGGAGTTCTGTGTCTAACCTTGGGCTCCCACCTATAAGGCAGACATGGACGTACTGGAGCAAGTCCAGCAAAGGGTCATGAAGATGAATAAGGCTTTAGAGCGCCTTTCCTATGAGGAAAGACGGAGAGAGTTGGGACTGTTCAGCCTGGAGTATAGAAAGCTCGGGGAGGATATAATCAATCTATATAAATACCTGATGGGAGGTAGTAAAGAAGATGGTGCCTAATGCTCCAGAGTAGTGCTCGCTGAGAAGACAAGTGGCAATGGGCCGGATCTGAAATACAGGAAATTCCACTTAACTGTCACAAAACCCAGTTTCTATTCTGAGTGTGGTCAAACAATAGTCTCAGTCCATGGAGATATTTGAAACCTGACTGGACTTTGTCCTGGGTGATATGTTCTAGCTGACCTTGCTTTGAGCAGGGCAGCTGGACTAGATGATCTCCAGAGACCCCATCTAACTGCAACTGTTATGTGTGATTCTGTGGTTGCTGTATTGACTTCAGCAGTGCCAATAAAACAGGGGTAATACCAAAATGGCATGAGACCCAATCTGCAACATCTATTTGTAGTATTTGAGTTTGATCTTAAAACACTACGACTTGTCATCTTTTGTACTGCAACTTTCAGTTTACAGTCTGCAAATGAGATCATCTAAGATAGAAATGAGACCCTGCTGACAGTCAGAGGCAGTGAGGTGCCAAACAAAGCTTTCTGTCCTTAAAAAAAATATGAAATTAATAATTAAATATCTACCAAACTCTATTCCTGAAAGTAAAAGCAATAGCTGAATACCAAAAAAAAAAAATATAAAATTGAATGCATTCATTATAAGTGTTCTATACTCACAGATAAAATGCTAAGTTTTAAGATATTCTTCCACGTCCCCAGTACTGTTTTTATGTATTTGAGCAAACTGGACCACTTGGAACATATATTCAGTATTGCTTCAGAAAATTCAAGGTAATGCTATGAAAATGTTAGAAAGGTCTATAGTTGCTCGCAGATTATTCAGCAGATTGTATCTGGAGAATGTAAATCCAGCATGTACTGCTTACTTCATTCATGTTGGTTAGCATTTGTTTACAGAGCCTGAACTATACACTTGGTAGCAAGATGGAAAGGGTCTTTTCACCTTTTCTGTGAAAATATTTCTGTAACTGAAATTGGAGATAAAAACAAAGAGTCACAATAACTGTTTTGGTTTATTCCGCAAAGTCCATAGTATGTGCAACAACTGTTCTAAAAAAAAAGCTGTTTTCAGTCATGTTATTTTCTGATTTTGTTATCAAATTAATTATAGTGGTGTCGTTCGAGTGGACTGCATGTTTTTTCCACTCACTTGGTAGAAATAGTTAGCTAGAAACCTGGAAACAAGACATGCTGCAGTGTCTAGAAATTGGTTATGAATTTAGAGTAGGGAAGTTGTTCTTCAAAGTAACCTATTTCCCTGTCCTGTGCAAAACCCTCTTTGTGGACTGTGAAGCTGTCATGAGCTCATGGTTACATTCTTCTATGCCTACCCTTCTCTACTCATGGCACATCTTGGTCAAGCTTTGCTAAAACACTGATTTTTTTAAAAATAAACTTATTGTGCAGTGAAAGAGATCCACAGGGTAATCTCCTTTTCTGTAAAGTGGCATTTAAACAAAACAAAAGATTCTTCAAATATTTTTGCTACCTTTATCACTAGACAGTGGATTCTGTCTTTTCTGAAGGTTATTCAAATAGCAAACATGAAAATATTGCATCACCTTTTTTCTTTTTGTCTTCTCTCTGTCTGTTGTTTTTTTTTTTTTTTCTTCACCTCCTACCTTATATGTACTAAAAGTCACAAAATTTTGGTAGCGCCTGCCCTGCTATAACTTCTTTCTTGTTGTAATTCCATTTTGAAGACATGTACATTCTTACTCTAGCATGCCTTAGCAGCAAATACATTTCTTGTATTTTTACTTGGTGTAATCACTTAAACTTGTCAGTTTATCCACTCTCGTTTCTTATCTGTATCTCATGATAAATTGCAGTATAAATCGATGTCACAAGCCATTTAGTGAACTTAGATAACATTAGGTCCTATTTTTGTTTACTTGCTTTCTTGTGTGGCTAATATATTATCATTAAAAGTTTCAAAATATGAGTTAAGAAGAGTTTAAAACAATGAAGTTGGCTCTTTTCTTCGTTTTGAGTTTTTTTAAAACTTGTATTTTCATACCTGATCCCTAAAGAACACTGATCAGAATCATTAATAGCAAATATGTGTTTACAGCTAGTTTAAATCAATTGCTAATTAACTCCACAAGGCAGAAATGGATTTCTGTTTAGCACTGAGTTTGCGCTTTTCCTGTATTCTTGACACTCACAGGTGTGAGGTTCAAACTACATTAGCATCTGCTCTGTAACTGCCTGATCCAAACCCCATTGAAATCAAGATAAATTTAGTGGGAAAATTCTATAGGAAAATCTTGACAAAAATCCTACATTCTTAGAAAATTTAGGCTGTATTTTTTGGAAATCTGATCTGACACCACTCTCAAATCAGGGCCAAATTTGAGGTTAGATCAGGTTGCCAAACATCCAGTCATACTTTAGTACTTCTGCAATCCCTTTGGTACACCTCTTCCAGTGCCTCACCATCCTTATTGATCCCCACCCCCCCCCGCCCCGCCTCCCTTTTTATTTGATTGGCGCATGCCTTCCTGTAAATTCTGTCACACGTCTCTTCTTTTGTTGCATAATACAACCAAAAGTCTACCTCTGTTTTCTCTAAAACTACACCACAGGTAATTGAAGAGAGCAATTAAAGTCTGCCTTTCCCTTCTTTTCTTCAGGATGAATGAACTCTGGTCTCCCAGCCATCCTTGTATATTGCATAACATATATAATACTGTAGCCATAAAAATTAATATATATATCACAGCTTTTTTCTTGTTCCAATAATTAAAAACAAGACCAAAACAAAATAATCCATTGTTGATTAGTTTATTATTACTCACCTTAAATGTAGTTGTTATTAGGGCAGCATGATGATTCCTATTAAAAGGTTATAGCTGATAACTGTACA
>NW_009648470.1:1403177-1420604 GCF_000708025.1 Charadrius vociferus | reverse complement strand
GAATATGATCAAAGGTCAATTGAAATGGTCAAGTTTATTCAGATTATGTATTTTCCTGGATTTTTTTTTTTTTTTTAATGAATAAGAGTCAAAGCATATAAAATAAAATAAATACAAGCTGAGGGGATTTTGTGGTGGTGATTTTTTTTTTTTTTTTAACAGAAAACAACAATGACTGTTCGATGCATGATGGCCAAAAAGAAAGAAAATGCAGTGTACAAAAATAGTTGTTAAATACAGATAATGTACATAAATGCTTATTTTATAAGTAAAAGACTTATTGTATATATGCCTGGAGACCTGTACTATTTGATTACACACATATGTCTAAAAGAAATACCACACTATTGCATTGTTTATCTCTATGATTTTAAATATTTAGTTTTATTTTTAATATATTGTAATCAGTATACCTGAAATTTTCCTGATGCATAGAAATAGGATTTCAATGGATTTCGTGAAGAAGCATTTTTGTACACAAGAAGGCACAAAATGAACTTGTAAGAGAGGTAAATTTAGGGCTTGCTCACTTTATGTGTTGTAAAACCCAACCACAGGGAGTTCAGTAAAAATAGCAACTACGAAATTCTTTCTCAGAGACTGCAGGAGAGATTAGCAAAACATTAGGAAAAAAAAGGTCAGAATATTTTCTTTGCTTTAAAAAAATTGTATTACAAATTATTCAATTTCTAGCCTTTTAAAATATGTTTTCTTTTATAGCCTGTAGATGGCAGGCTTGTACTATTCATGAAATACACATGCACATTTACATATAAAAATACATATGCATACAGAAAGAAATATAAAATATTAGGAAGGTGAGAAGGAGATGGAGTTTGTGGGTTTTTTCATTTTATTTTCCATATCATGAGATGGTAATTGTATGAAGTAGAAAGTTTCTGTAAATCTGATTTAACTATTTATATTCTTCTGCATTTTGTATATTTATGGAAACTAATTTCACTGTTACAATGACAATAACACAATTATCTCTAAAATATTGCTGGTATCTCTAGTAGAAAATAAGTGCTTCTGCAAGTGATGGGATACTGTCATGGTTCACTACGCTGAATGAGTGTAGACAATTTCAGAATTGGGCATCATACTTATGAGTACTGGGGAACTATTCCTTAATGTGTATTTCTAAATTTATCGTGTCAAGAAACCTTGCTCTTAGGAATACAAAAGCCCTAAACATCAAGCAAATTTTATTTGAATTACTGTGGAGCACTCAGTTTTAATCTGCAGAACAGAGACGTAAATTTGATATTTGTACTCCAGCAGAAACACATGCACACACACACACAAAACCCACCACAATGAATCACCAATAAAAAAAAAAAAAACAAAAAAACAAAAAACCACCTCAAAAAGCTTCTGACAGCAATATCAGGAAAGCAGATTTACAGGGAAGTATTTTCTCAGTTTACACAATAGCCAACCGCACAACAACTTCACATAATTTTTGATAAGCACTTATTCCATTACTAATATGCTGCATGCATCTTAACAGCATGAAAGAATAAGTAGAGTCTGTGGCAATTTGGGGAAAGAAACAAACCAAAACCAAACACAACACAAGACGCTCTGACCAGTCTTGTGACTTCTCTGTATGTGTCATGTACTTTTTTTTTAATTAATGAGCTTTTCCCTCTGCTTTTGAAGAGTTTTTTAAAGGTACTATAGAGGGCTGTGATGTAAGAATCCTAAACAGATACTCCGCCACAGTGTGGCTTTATCTTAGTGCTTTCAAACCTTTCTGGTTTGCAGAACTAATTTGTACCTCCTTTTTTACATGAAATTGTTTCTGCATGATGCTCTGATGAAGTACTCTGCATTTGACTAACATGTCCGCATTCTGCTCTTTGCTGATGCATTACATCTGAAGCATTACTTTTCATTGCCAAGATATAAAGAGGGTGGTAACAGGAGAATAAAAACTAATTTGCCTCAGCAAAACATAAATGCTCCTGATATTCAGCCTCTCTTCCTTAGCCTTCTACTTGAAGAAGGCAAATCTTATTTTCACTTGTTCATGAAGTTGCCATGGAAATATATATTGGCCAATATAAATAACTTGTTAAAGGATTTATTAAATAAACATCTTATATCACTAACCCAGAGTCATCTTTTTGTTGCTGTACCTTATCCTAAGCAGAAAGCATGCCTTAGTTATAAAATCACTCGCTGTGGACTAGGTTCCATTACAGAATCCTCTATAGATTTCCTTCCTCATCTTAAACGCTAATTTCAGTCAAATTATGCCAATGTTTGGTTTGGTCCTTATTTGTTGCTCATTGTCATTTGTGTAGTCACTGCTTACATCACCAGGTACTCAAAAAGAGCTTGCAAATGAGGATGTGTAGTTTTGAAGGCTGTCTAGTGCTGCCCTGTGTCAAGGTTTGCCTGGCAGAATTTAGTTCAATTTCCCTGTGGAATCTAGACACATAAACTCCTTCCTTTTCCAACTTAAGTGCCCTAGGATGTGGTAAGAAATATCAATATACCCTGATATTTGAAGTGCTGTGTACTTCCACTCTGTATTCAGCATGACAATTTGGCTTGATTATGTTGTGAACTTGGACAAGAGGAAATGGTAAAGTATAGGAAACAGGGAATCAAGGCTGTCATAGTATGAGTATAGTAATGTTTATGCACAAAAGATAAACTAAGTGCTGCCTCTTAAAGATTTGAAGGATTGAAATTTTGCACAGCATACAACATAAAAAAGAATATTCTTGGATTAGAGCAAATCTGAAAAAGAAAAAAACAAAACAAATCAGGAAGAGCTACTTAATAGAAAAGAAGGAAGTGATAGGAGTGGTGAACCTGTAGTTTTAATCACTGTAATTATTTACTGAATTGTAAGTTTTGGTTAAACCTCTCCATCTATACCAAAATATATATATTATTCTCCATTCACTGATTTTTATAGAAATTTCCCTTTCTGTACCTCTTATACCTCAGTAGTTCTTACACATTATTTCCAAAAAATAATCGTAGTATGAAATAAATATTGATTTAACCTAAAAATTCGTTTTAATTAAAAAAACCCCAAACAATCTTGGATCTTAAGCAGTACAACATTTTGCTTGTTCAATAAAAATATAAAGGAAAAAAGTGAAATCTTAAGCTATCTGAACTAGAGGAAGATCCAAGACTTACTCTTGTGTCTAATCTAAAACATGCAGCTTGTATCAAGTGATATTTCATATCTCATATTTCATTCTGAGATCTCAGACCTCATTCTTTTCCTATGCCCTTTCCATGAGAAAGTACATGGAATTAAAGATACAACTGAGAACTTGACTAATCTCAATTGCTCATAGAATCAACAGCATATTTCTTCCCATACTAAAATCTCCATCAAGTATTCAAAAGACTTCCTCGTTACACCAATGTCAGCACTCAAACGTATGTTCTTGTGTGCATTCATGGACTTCACATGGTATAATCACTGTTATACTTGGTAAATTCTGTCATCAGCGTAGTCTTGTCTGCATCCAAAAAGAAAGCTCAAGTCTCTGGAGTTGTGCTGATTTGGGTTCCCACCCCCCCATGGGAGTTTCAATCAAAGCACTTTTAATTTTTACTTAATATTAGTAGGTACAATCAAAACTTCTAGTGATTATGCTTAATTTTACATGTTTATAGATGCAATAATTAAGTTAATACACCAGAATAATACACAATTCATAATGCCAGAGCACGGGCCAAGTGTTTTACTTGCTACCATGCTGTTTTTATAACCTTTTAAGTATTTTTATTGTTTTTGGTAGTAAACTGCCAGGCCACATTTAAGCTTTTCTGCAGTATCTTGATTTTGGTGCCCAGAAAAATCAAGTTTCTCATCTCTCTTACATGTATATACTCAATTAAACTTCTACTCATACCCACAGTGGGTTTCATGTAGCCACAAGATCTCCAGTTGGCAGCATGTGCTACATAAATGTCTGTCCAAAGCGGCAGGGGACAATTTGAATTCTGGGTGTAGCTATTATATTCAGCAGAATTACATCTGAGACGGATTTGACCTGAAAGCTTCCCTTTTCATCAGTGACATAGATTTGCTCACTGCTACTCAAAATTAAAGATAAGCACTAAATCAAAGACAATCTCTATCAGCTTGTGAAAAATCATAGAATTGTAGAATCATAAAATGGTTTAGGTTGGAAGGTACCTTGAAGATCATCGAGTTCCAACCCCCCTGCCATGGGCAGGGATACCTCCCACTAGAGTGTCTCACCACCCTTAAAGTGAAACATTTCTCCTTAATATCTAATCTAAATCTACCCTCTTGCAGTTTATAGCCACTCCCCCTCATCCTGTCACTCCATGCCCTAGTAAAAAGTCCTTCCCCAGCTCTCCTGTAGGCCCCCTTTAGGTACTGGAAGGCCGCAATAAGGTCTCCCCGGAGCCTCCTCTTCTCCAGGCTGAACAGCTCCAACTCTCTCAGGTTGCCCTCATAGGAGAGGTGCTCCAGCCCTCTGCTCATCTTTG
Organism: Charadrius vociferus; assembly: GCF_000708025.1. Lineage (NCBI taxonomy): Eukaryota > Metazoa > Chordata > Aves > Charadriiformes > Charadriidae > Charadrius > Charadrius vociferus. The sequence continues at coordinate 1,416,104 of NW_009648470.1, read as the reverse complement.
TGGCCCTCATCTGGACCTGCTCCAACAGGTCCATGTCCTTCGTATGTGGGGGACTCCAGAGTTGGATTCAGTACTCCAGGTGGCATCGCACCAGAGCGGAGTAGAGGGGCAGAATCACGTCCCTTGACCTGTTGGCCACACTTCTGATGCAGCCCAGGATGTGGTTGGCCTTCTGGGCTGCGAGCACACATTGCCAGTTCATGTTGAGCTTCTCATCAATCAGGACCCCCAGGTCCTTCTCCTCAGGGCTGCTCTCAATCCATTCTCCACCGAGCCTGTATTTGTGCTTGGGATTGCCCTGACCCAGAAAAGAAACTGTCTTATAAAATGGATGGTGCTGGGCTAAACTGCAAAAAAAATAATCTAAGTAGCCAGAAATCAAGAAGAGCTACTAAATCTGCTGATCTGTAATGCGCACAACTTGGAGCTCAGTTTATTTCCTTCATCAAAGAAAGAAATGTGTTCATCAGAGTCAGTAAAACAGTAAACACAGAACCAACTCTGATAATTGACTCCTAAGTCTGAAGGACAAAGTTTTAAGACAATCCAATAGTTAAAATCTGGGACAGACAAATTCAGATTAAGCAAGAGGTAAAATGCTTTCTGAAGAGTGATAGAAATTAATAATTTACCTTTTTTCTTTTTTTTTTTTTGCTTGTTTGTTAGTGAAATATGTGATATCATTCACGCAAAACAAATTTTACTACCAATGTTATACCAATTATTTCAATGGTTCATTCAAGTTTTATTATGGGAGAGTGCAGGAAGGCTATTTTGCCACATCTAGCAGCTGGAAGTAATTTCTGACCCAGGAAACTAAGAAATTGGTGTTAAGACTTATGCAGTTTGCTACTGTTGTTTTGAGTAAATTAAATATGAAGTAGAAAGGATATGCTTCAGTGTCAGCTGAGACTGTAGTCAAATAAATGATGAAAATACACTTGGTAGACAAGGGTTACACTTAAAAAAAAAATAACTTTTTTCTTTTTACAACTTGGTGTTTGGGGTTTTTTTTTTAATTTTTTTTTTTTTTAACTTTAACAAAATATGATAACCAACATCTTCTATAACACCATCAGGATTGAGAAGCACAGAACATGCCATAGCCCAGGAAGAGACAACACCATTATCATTCAGTGATATCTTTGCAGTCCAATCCTATTAAAGGTTTGCTGGATTACAATACACAATAAAGTTTATCACAGCATATAAAATTTGTGTCTCTGCAGAACCCTCAATGCATGGGTTCCCTGGTTTTCCATTTATTCTTAGTTAGACACAATGTGTTGTAAAGTAAAATATATTGTCATATTTGGTATACTGTATAATATTGTCTACAACTTTAATAAGTATATAGACACAATGTAAGACTAGCACACTCTTTACATGGAACATTGGAAAATAACAGAGTAGATCATGTAAGGTCATTTCAAAACTGGAGACTTTCTTGTACTAGGAAATCCTTTACATAGAAGCTAGGAAATGCTTTACGTTGAATAGACTGCGATTCATTGTGAACCACAAATTTATCACATAGTAGTTCTATTATTGAGATAAAAGAAATATTGCCTTTTACCAAAATTAAGCTAAGGTTTATTATGCCCCCTTTTTTTTTTTTTTTTTGATGAAGGGTTATCTAGCATTTGAAAGGGAGAAGAAATCTTGAAGAATAATTTGAAATATTATGTATTCATATTTTAGCTTCTTTCCAATTTTACAGAATCAATCTTTTTTCTGATTCTTTCTTTAGAAGATTTTTTGCTCTTTTGTATCCTGATTGTCATTGGAATATCCTAGATGATGTTAAGTAAAAAGTGTGGTCCATGGGAATTCTGAGTTTCAATATTCTGAGGAGGAAAAAAAAACAAAACAAAATAAACCCACAACAAAACACTCACAATAAAAAGATGCGGAAAAATAAGAATAAATGTCTGTACTGGGAATAAATTAATAATCTTGGAATTGGCATAGGATCAGAAGGCAGCTTCCAGAACAATTTCCTCTGGAGAGTGCAGCCCTATCCAAAAAGTTACGTCACTCTTCAGTGGAATTCTAGCAGGAATAAGTGATTGTTCTTCATACTCTCTCATAGCTGTTACTACACTTGTTTTTGTGTCCTAAAGGCGAAAAAAATACTTGTTAATTAGCATGAAGGAAAATGGCCTTTCTTAAAAATGCTTCAAGACTTACAATGAAGTAGAAATGTTACTTCTCTTCCATAAACAAAAAAAAAAGGTGTAAAATTACTAATTACCTAAAAACAACAGCAAAATAATTAACTACTTTCTGTAAGTTTCTATATTGCTAAGAGTAAAATGTCACTCCTTGAAGTGTTATTTGTGAAATTCATGACCTTCTGAGATGAATTCGTACTATCATGGAACAAATATTTCAATTGTGAGGTTGAAAACCTCATTGGCATTACCTTCCCCAAACCCTCAGGCCTCAAAATGAATGATATTGAGAAAAAAATGTACATATATGTTTGCTTTTGGTACACATTGTAGCTTAGAAAAATCTACTTTAATATCAGTGATATCTATACTTTTGTGGAAGACCCAAATATCTCTGAAGTATTTTGAATTCTGTTAAAAGTTTCTACTTTTTAAGGATCTGTTTTCAAATATCTTCTTGAAATTGGAGCCAGAAATATTACTACTACATTTTCAACTGATGGAATAACAGGTTTTGTTTTGCTTGTTGGTTTTGGGGTTTTTTTGTTTGTTTTTTTTTTTTTTTTTAAATCAAAAAGAAATAACATTTCAGTTATTCAAACAGAAAATTTAGTACTGAAGTATTTGCTGGCTAAGATTTCCTATAACTGAAAAGGTAAACTGTTGTTGAAATTCAGTACTAGTGAGCAGCTAACTACTTAAAATTTCATTTAGCTATAAAGATTTGACATTCTTTCAAAAACAAGGCATAACTTTTACAGAATTAACATATCCTAAGGTACAAGCAAGAAAGAAGAAGAGGAAGAATAAAGGCATAGAATAAATTACAGGAATAAAAGTTCTATACACCATAGGAACAATGATTAGTTGTCTCATGTTTTATCTTGGTATTCTACATTATACTTGGCAGCTTTAGGGGCATATTATTCACAAAAAGCTATGGTAGATCACAAGTTCTTTCTCCAGGATGGGTCAGTCTATTTGTCAGGCAGTTAAGAGAGAGTTAAAGAAATCTCAAGTGTTGACAGCATTGATAAAAATGAGCTTAATCAAAAAACTATTGGAATCTGTGAGACATTTGTCCACTGTTTTTGGTGAGAGCACTATAAGAGCTTCTGACAAATATCTTGCTCATCATTCATTTGGGAACATACACTCTGCAGCAGAACAATTTTTATTTCATTCAACAGTTACACCTAATAAAATATGGTAGAGGAATGATCACCCAATGTGATTAGCCAGGATTTTAAAGAAAGAGTTGTAATTCCCTATTCCTGCTACAAAAACTGATCAAATTTTAGTCTCAGTGGCAGTTGTCAGAGCAGTAGTGCTTCTGAGTCCAGCTATATCCCAGCTCCAAGTAGGCTACTCTGTTGCCTGCAAAGCCCCTGTTTTCTGGAGAAGGAAAACACTTCTAGGCTGAAAGATCCTGAGGTTGGGGTGTACCAACCTGCATCTGACCCGGAAAAATCAAGGCAGAGCATTTTGGGAAACACTGTTGCATGTTCTCACCTCTCAAACAAGAAGTATCATTATTACCTTAATTTTCTATAAATAGAATACATAATGCTAGTCGGTACTTCATCAAAATATTGCGAGGAGAAATACAGTGAGGTTTCATGCAACTTTTGTATTAAAAATGCCATCTGTGTAAGTTGTAACAGGTGGATGCAAGTTCCATGCACTGCATGGAGCTAATTATCTCCATGTTAGCACTGTAGCAATATGGCTTTTAGGAAAGACCTGGCTTAAGCATAGAGACAACAAGTTTAGCTATGAAAGACTGCTTATTGATCCCCAGGACATGCACTTTTTAGAAGTGTCTCTCACACATGGATACCTACCAGTATGGATATCCTGATAGCTACTAGTATAAACAGTATTATAAGATGGCTAGTTAGAATACCTGCATGGTAGTAAGGTAATGTTATTTCTTGTTTCTGCTTCTAGGCATATATACATAAATCCTGACAATGCTGAGCTGCTCAGCATCAAAGCTGATTTATGATTGTAAGTGTAACACAGCTGACATAGTGAATATGTTCAGACAACACCAAATCATACATGAAGAGCTGCACGGAGTACTCATATGAGCTACGGGAGGAACAAATTCAAAATCTACAACTCAAAAAATACCCTAGACAGAAGACAACAGGAGTTTCGTATCAATGAATATGAAGTCTTTCCTATTGGAAGTACATGCAATTTGATATAAAACTGCACACACAAAAAAAAATCCCAACAGAAAACAGAATTAGATTTCTGGCTCCTTGTGGTGGGCTGACCAAGGCTGAATGCCAGGTGCCCACCAAAGCTGGTCTATCGCTCCCCCTCCTCACTAGGACAAGGGAGAAAAAAATATAATGAAAGGCTTGTGGGTCAAGATAAGGACAGGGAGATCACTCACCAGTTACTGTCACAGGCAAAACAAGCTCAACTTGGGGAAAATTAGTTTAATTTATCACTAATTGAATCAGATTAGGGTAATGAGAAATAAAAACTAAATCTTAAAATACCTTTCCCCTCCCTTCTTCCTGGGCTCAACTTCACTGCCAATTTTCTCTACCTCTTCCCCCCGAGCAGAGCAGAGGGACCACGAATGGAGGTTGCGGTCAGTTCATCACATGTTGTCTCTTCTGCTCCTTCCTTCTCAGGGGGAGGACTCCTCACACTCTTCCCCTGCTCCAGCATGGGGTCCCTCCTACAGGAGGCAGTCCTTCATGAACTTTTCCAACATGGGTCCTTCCCAGGCTGCAGTTTTTCATGAACTGCTTTAGCATGGATCCTTTCCACAGGGTGCAGTCCTTCAGAAATGGACTGCTCCAGCGTGAGTTTCCCACTGGGTTACAGGTCCTGCCAGCAAACCTGCTTCAGCATGGGCTCCTCTCTCCACGGGTTCACAGGTCCTGCCACGAGCCTGCTCCAGCACTAGCTTCCCATAGGGCCATAACTTCTTTTGTGCACATCCACCTGCTCCAGCATGCAGTCCTCGACAGACTACAGGTGGATATCTGCGCCACTGTTAATGCCCATGTTAACAGGGGCCCAGCCTGACTCATCATGGTCTTCACTATGACTCATCTTGCAAACGTCTGAAATCACCCTCAGCTGACCATTAGAAGAGTCCTAAAGAGACTATGTTCCTAACCAAGGCATTTCATTTAAATGCCTAAAATTAGATGGTTGAAATCTAGTCCAAAATCTGAGTAGAGCTGGGAGTCAAAAGTATTTCTATCCCAGTACACCTCTGTAATCACAACACCTATCTAAAATAGGAAATGTCGGCTCAGGTGGCAATATTTACATAACAGTAACATTGATAATAAGAAATATTCCAAGTGTAGGTGGGTTGTGATAAAAGTGAAAGGTTTTAGTATTAATTTAGCAAATAAAGCTATTTATTTTCCAGTTAAATTAGGGGAGAGAAATAGCTAGGGACCTTGAAAAGTGTGGTCTTCATTATGAGAATGCTTTGACTGATAATTTCTGTCCATCTTAAAGCAATTGGTTTTACTTTATTGAACTTCCCAAATGAAGTTTTCCTTTTTCTTGCGCTGACTGAAATAATTTCTGGTCGGTATTTTTTGCTGTATTTATTTTCCTCACAACTACTGGGCTGATGACAACTCACTTGTCACACTGCCGAATGATTATAATCAACTGATAATTGAGGCTTTGTGCTAGTTAGCCTTTGCAAATTCAATTTCCTTAGCTAGAATGGTATCATTACAGACAGATTTATAAATCAGTATTACATGCTAATTACCAATATCAGAAAATAATAGCTAAAGTACTGTCCTGAATAAACTGAATGTTAAATATGCACAGAATGCATAAATAAACTGCTCCATTCTTCCCCTTGTCTCAATTTTTGAGAAACTACTTTTACGCTATTCAATCACATTGTATAATTCCTACATTCAGCCAAGTTGCGTGTTTCGGTTTGGTTTTGTTTAGTTTTTACAAATCTTGGGGTGTTTTTGACATATTAAAAGGAAAGAGGTTTTAGAGGAGCACTCAACAGTACTGAGTAAAGACAAGGAATTTCTCAGATTGTTTGTCTCTGCTTTCTCACAGAAGGTAATCACTGGCACCTAATCTTGATTGCAATCACATTTTAATGACATTCCTTGTCCTTCCTAATCTTTTGGTTTATAATTCTCTAACCTTCTAGTGAATTTAAAAAGAGAGAGAAGGAAAGAGGATCAGTTTGGATGCGTGGTAATTGGCCAAAGGCAAAAGGGAGAGTCAATTATTTCAGATTATTAACACAGACATGCTACATCTGGTAGTTACTGAGTCTGTTTGTCCAGAAATACCTATCAAATAAATAATTAAAATCAAGGGTTGGCAGATGTGGATCTTTCCTCTCATGATTGCTTTCTCCTGGTGTACAAGATTTGATAAAGTCTTTCAGATTAATTTCTGGTGATTTTTTTTTTTTTTTAACAATATCTTGGAAGATCTCAAGATTTTGTGCACAATACATGGAAAGCTTCCCAGGAAAATCAGACATCTGTAAGTGTTTACTTAGGTTTTCCCACTAGTACTTGCTTAAGCTCTGCTAAAATGATGTAGAAAGTAGAAACAATCTGTATTCTAGCCATGCACTTACAGCCCTGAAGGAAAACCTGCTGGGATTGGCTGCAGATGGCTTCATCATAGAAGAAGAATGTGCCTCCTAACAGTTGCTTGTTCTATATGCATGATCAAGCAACAGTCAATGGTTTCCTGTGCCTCATTAGCTGTGGTGACAGGAAGAAGTATGATTCTCCCAAAATACCTGCCCTTCCTCGAAACTAAGGTAACACTGTATGGAGGAAACACTGAGAAACTTGAATTTCATGGATTTATTTTTTTTTTTTTTCATAGAGCATACCAGAAAACAGTGAAAATTCAATAAATTAGCATAAAATTACTGTCAATTTCTTCAAAAGAAATTAAATTACATTATAGTAAGCTTTAGCTTTTGATATGCACATTGTTACTTTCTCTCATCAAATAGAAAGAAGGAATTATTTCAGTTGGGTCAATGCTAGTTTTTTTTTTTTTGTTATTTTTTTAGCTACAAAAATATGAAACAACCTTTTAAAAACATGTGCCCATGATGGAGATTCTCGAATGCTGCAGTATAACTCAGTATGTATGTAGACCAGGATTTCCTTAAATACTGTATTTAATGTTCTGTATTTTAAACAGTGGGGGCAAAGGTGGGACAGAAACTTGGCTTTCTGTTGAAGCAGTGCAGTCTACCATGTTAGAAAGGGAATCAGCAGATACATTTAAGGTTCTTTTTTTTTTTTTTTTTTTTTCTTCTGATTTGGTTGTGTAGTTGTAGTCAAGTTACTCTTTCTTACCATACTTTTGCTACCATTTCTACAATTTCTCTGTTTTCACCATACCTTCTAAGATTCATATAATCCTGAAGAACATGTTTAAAATGAATGAGTTGGTGTGTACCTTGAAAGATCCTCTCTTTTGACTGTGAAGGAAAACCTTTTGATTCAGATGTGACAGCTATGATAAGATCTGCCCAGGCAGTTTGAGCCCTTGCCCTTAAACTCGTATTTTCTGGTTCAAACACCTCTTTCTCCTACACCTCACAAAATGAAGTGTGAAATTATTGTAATATAACAACCATAAAATTTACAGTAGTCTAATGCCAGACAATTTTTCATAATTGTGAAAGTTACACTTCTTTCTAACCTTGAAAGTTTCTGAGATAATAGACTTGAAGTCATGGCAAGCTTGAGAATATTACTGTAAGATGCAATGTTTCACCTTAGAAAACATATAACTGCAGCCAGTGTATCTAGTTCACAGGCGAAGTATCACCCCAAAATTCTTGTGAAAAATGCTATAGGGTGTATTTGCAGAGATTTTTTTCATGGAGAATGAGTACTACACAGAATAGACAATGATATGAAGTTGTACAGAGACTTTTTTGATATTTACTCAGAATAAGCTGTATAATACATACATTTTCCACTCACTTTTTCAGTTTATCATTTGGAATTTCGTGTTACATTCTAATAATGCTTTCCCTAAGTAATTATGATTCCTACCATGAGGTTCACATATATGGTGGCTTTTTTCCTGCCACATACATAGCAGTATACACATTTATAAAAAGCTATAAATTATTCTGGCAAGGCAGATTGAGTCCTTCCATTGAATATATGTGCCTAAGTTAAATCTCACTTTGAAGGTAAACAAGAAAATATATGTGCACATGTTTTTGAAAGGATTGAGAACCTCGAATTTCTCAGTCAGTGGGGTTGTAGACATCTGGCTCTTTAGAAAGTCAATTAGCTGCCTTAAGTACGTTCCGTAATAAAGGCCTAGAAGCCTAATAGTAAGAACCCATTTAAACATTCTTGGCTATGTGTTTAGGAAAAACCTTGAAACATGATGTCAGTTACATATGTACAAGGGTCTTTCTGTTTCACGTACTTAGTCTGTAAATACTCAATAAATACTTATGTTACATATTTTGTGATAAATAAGATGCATATTTTATTATGAATGATGGACTAATTTTTTTAAAGAGGCTGAATTCTGCCATACATGTTATACTGAAAATGCTTCTAGCCATTGGAGGTATTTTTTGTGCTGTTACATATTTTTTGACCGGCTAAACAATTCAGTGCCTAATTACCATGGACTGATTTTTCCACCTTTCTCATACTTAGTGATATCTTACGTTAAACTAGGCATAATAAGTTTACTTGTAAACTAAATTGGTAGTAAACACAACCAGGTCATAGAATTAATGTTTCTTTTTTTTTTTTTTTTCCCAATAAAAGTAACCAGGAAGGGTGAGTTTGTTGGTGCCACTGTGTTTAACTACGTAAGCAGTGTTTAATTGCAAAGTTGTCTTTGACTGCATAAGCCACAGATGATAAAGTCTCAGTCTGTTTTTTTCAGTTCAGTGAATATGTGTGACAGTCATTAATGGGACAGACATTAATTCATCTCCCACCTCTTAAAATTCTTTGTTGGTTTAACAGATATTACCTATTTTGTGAGGAACCAGTAAATTATTTGCTTACAGGATAATCTAACAAACAATTCCCATTTTGAAGGAAGAATTTTCTTTTTAGCTTCTAAGAAACTAAAATAAAGAATGGAGCAAACTTACCATGGCATAAAAGAAGTAAAGAATAGATTTTTTTTTTTTTTTAATAATTTGTTTGGTTGGTTGGTTGGATGGTATTTGGAAGTAGTTTTTATTAATGGCCTTCCCATCCACACTGCCCTTCCCAGCTGCAGCTACCCTTTGTCTTTCACTCTCTCTTCTCAACTTTATATCTGGCTGCAAAAGGGCATCAGTTATTTGGAATAAGAAGTGACACAAAGCAGCTCTGCTCTTCTCTTTCTCCACCTCTTCTCCAGCAGTTGGACAAGGCATGGGTCTGTATGGGCCTTAAGTGCCCAAAGTGCTTCAGGAGGGCAAGTTGATTTCAAGTCCTGCTGGGGTCCTGGAGAGGGCTGCTGGGGCAGTGAGCCTGAGAGCTAGTCAAGGGAGAGAAAAGTGGATAGTGGTGGATGTGGGAGCACAGGGACAGCTTCAGGGTTTAATGCGTGAACACACACCTGCCTCTTCAGCTTTCCCTCTGACAGGAGAGGTAACAGCAAGAGCTGGCAGGGCCAAGGATCTTTTTTTACCTTTTTGACTTGTTTGGCTTCCAGTGCCATTGCCTTTTTCTGCTACTTTTCCTGTGGTGTTGAGGATGCACCTTTTAAACATATTGATCATTTTCTTTATAGAAAAAGAATTTTAATTTTATGATGTATTGATAAAGACATAGACAAAAGTAGTAATGTTTCAGCTGTTATAACTTAATGATATGAGAGCAGCAAGGATTGTAAGCAGCAATAAAGTTCTTTATAACACCACTGCTGTAGCAGGAAAGAAAGAGAGGACTTTTTATTCAGCATCCCTGAAAAGACTTGGCTGACCTTTCCCATCACACTAGTGGTAAGTGTAATGGGAATTGTTAAGGGCACTCTTCTCTCTTTGTTCTGCAGAGGTTAACTGCTGGTCACCTCCTTCTGCTGTCACCTCTCTCTACTCCACAGGTGCTAACTATTCTTTTCTCTCAAGTGGTCTGATTGATTAACATAATTACATTATTCTCAGAGCAACTGTAACTCCTATTTAGTTTGGATTTTGTGGCTTCTTGTCAGACCTGATGAAAGGACTCTGAGTATGTGTGTGAATATGCATGCACATGTGTATGCATCATCAAAATCTGTCAGGTAGAAACTAGCAATGGCTGTGAAAGATAGGCTTAATTCTAGTAACTTGTGTTTGCACATTGTCTATTTATTCACCTATCTATCTATCTGATCTCTTCTCTGTCAGGATAGTGTACAATAACCTTCAACATCTATACGCTTCATAGTGCTGTTAGTGATGAATTGCTAAGTGTTGTAAGTTACTCTTTTCCTTTATACCTTGCATGAAATAGATGTCTTTGATTCCTCATATTGTGTAATTTTCCCTTTGATTTCCTCCAGCCATAGAAACAGCGCTGAAAACTTTCCGTTTAAAAGGAATTCAAATTGTATATTATATATCCATGCATGTTGAGGCATGACATATCAGCATCATGGATTTTTTTCTGGAAAACACTGCTAAAATGGCTCAGCAGGATACAAGACGCATAAAAATGATCAATTAGTTACATAAAAAAATGAGAATTTATACAACTCATTTTGAAAATGCATCTCTTTTTCTATATCTCATAAGATTAATAATATAATGTATGCATACTATGTTACAAGATAATCACACATAAGGTCATGTTGCTATACCTCATGCAGTTCAACAAGGCCAAGTGCAAGGTCCTACATCTGGGTCGGGGCAATCCCAAGCACAAATACAGGCTCGGTGGGGTAGGGCTGGGGAGCAGCCCTGAGGAGAAGGACCTGGGGGTCCTGATTGATGAGAAGCTCAGCATGAGTCAGCAATGTGCAATCACAGCCCAGAAGGCCAACCGTATCCTGGGCTGCATCAAAAGAAGTGTGGCCAGCAGGTCAAGGGAGGTGATCCTGCCGCTCTACTCCACTCTCATGAGACCCCACCTGGAGTACTGCATTCAGCTCTGGAGTCCTCAACATAAGAAAGACATGGACCTGCTGGAGTGTGTCCAGAGGAGAGCCACGAGGATGATCCAAGGGCTGGAGCACCTCTCCTATGAGGAGAGGCTGAGAGAGTTGGAACTGTTCAGCCTGGAGAAGAAAAGGCTCCAGGGAGATCTTATTGTGGCCTTCCAGTACCTAAAGGGGGCCTACAGGAGCGCTGGGGAAAGACTTTTTACTAGGGCTTGTAGTGAGAGGACGAGGGGGAATGGCTATAAACTGGAAGAGGGCAGGTTTAGATTAAACATTGGGAAGAGGTTTTTTAATTTGAAGGTTGTAAGGCACTGGAACAGGTTGCCCAGAGAGGCTGTTGAGGCCCCATCCCTGGAGGTGTTCAAGGCCAGGCTGGAGGTGGCCTTGGGCAACCTGGTCTAGTGGGAGGTGTCCCTGCCCATGGCAGGGGGGTTGGAACTCGATGATCTTCAAGGTCCTTTCCAACCTAAACCATTCTATGATTCTATGTAGAACTAAAATAAGATAGAATGAGTAATTGTTCTTTTTATCCCATTACAGACAGGAATAACTTCTATGAAACCCCTTTTTTCAAATGAGAAAGAAAAGCAAAGAAAATATAGGAATGATAACCATTCTGGGTAAGTACCCTCCAGTATATACAGAGCTGATTATTTTCCAGATTAGAAAATATGTGATCATGGCTACATAATACCTGTGAGTACTGTGCAGATATCCCCAATCCAGGACTCAAAGGGAGCTCTGACACAGCAGAGCCTCTGCCGTATGCCTGGGCTAATTAGCCAGGCTGAAAGGCAGACCATTCACCCAGTGACATGTGAAAGCCAGTGTATAGCCTCTGGGATCAGATGAGTGTATCTCCATATTGCTGTCCCAGCAGTGTTGGACTATAGTTAGGTGTTTAAAAAAAGAAAACCAAAACCCAACATGAAAACAAGAACAAAGCTCCCCGAAAAGTGAGAACACAGAGGCCACAGGCAAGTTCATCATTGAACTGATGATCACTTACATTGCTTAATTGATGGCAATGCTCCTGATGGCATGGCATTGGCAACTGTCTATCACCATCCTGAGATAATGTCCAGACCTTATTCAGTAGAGATCTTTTCCTACAGTTAACATGGACAAGATCTTCCAGGCCTTAAACAAACTTCCAACAAAGCATGCTTTAGGTCACCAGACATGTACTCCTGTCCCAAAGCAAAGCATACATAGCTGTGACTTCTTGTTATACAAACACAGCCCTCATATCAAATCAGACACTTTGAATGGAAAAACAAGATGTATGAAATACAGGTATTATATTTTAAATCTACATCTGATCAAGGTCCAAATGTTTTGATGTGGCCATTGTCGGTTTCTGATGCTTGGCTTCAGGGCCAAAAAATGGTTCCTGGCTCTATTTTTTTAGCAGCATAGGCAGATACACATCATGATACAATGTCAAATAATGCGCAATGCAGTAAAGGTTCTGTTTAGCCTTTAATATATATTTAATATGTTTAAAAGCAATTACTGCAGACAAACTAAATTTCACAGGCTAGAAAAGTAGCTTTATCCTGGAACGTACATTACCTTTCCTGTTATATGGCAAATTTAACATTGTTCTAATGCATTTTTTAAATGAGAAATT
>NW_009648470.1:1400542-1403128 GCF_000708025.1 Charadrius vociferus | reverse complement strand
TATTCCAGTGGGAGATTTTTTTAGACTGACGTGACCTTACCAATTTCTACCATCGTTCATAAGCTGTTCAAGAAAATGCATCTTCTAGAAACTTTACAGAAAATACTTTTGAGTTGGAAAAAAAACAATAGAGAATAGGTATTATAGGTTCCCGTCTCTACTGATCCACAGAGAATGGGTTGTTAGTCCTCAGCTGCAAAGTCATGGATCTTTAGTTCAAGGTTTTTACACAGGAGGTCTCCAGTTTGATCCTCATGTGTCAGTCCAGCCTAAGGCTGTCATGAAGGCACATTTGTAAAAGCGTACAAAACAGTGCAGAGAAAAATGCAGTCTGAAGTAAAAACAAGTCAATCAATACTGTTTCAGAGAAAAAGAAGACTGTAATAAGTCATGAAGAATTAATATTAATTTACAACACTGTGGAAACAAAACAGAGAAATCATGCCTGGGGCCACGACCCTCCGGCTGTCTTGTTTGTTTTCAGAGCTGTTTTCCTTCCTGAAAAATGTTGAGGTTTATTTATTTATTTATTTATTTTATATTATAAACTGTTTCTCACAGGAGACATATTTCCAATGATTTTAGGGAAAACAGTTGGTATATTTTTACTCCCTGATTTCAGTTTATGGGCAACGGTGGGTTTTTCCTGTTCCCCTCAAGCATTCTGTCATTTGCTGACTCACCAAGAGTCCACAGACTGCCAGATAGTTGTTTATTTTCTTTGAAAAACTACACACATGTGGGCAGAACAGTTTCAGCACAGGGGGTCATTTATATTTTATGTTTTGTGGTTCTTCGTGGCTTTAATTTAGAATTCTGTCCTCTTTGGGTCTTCTCCCTCTCTTTGGCAATTTCCCTGCTTGACATATATTATACCCACATCAGTGTATTGATTTGCAGAATACCTCTGCTATTTGGAGATACATAGTCTTCATTTGCTGCTCACAGCCATAACGATGATTGGGACTTTATCACGCCACCTGTTTGAAACTTAGACCTTCCTTGAAGACTAGAGGACAAATACGCTATCACCAGAGCTGATTTTCTTCTGGTCAAATCAGCATCATTAAGATGTATGAGGCAGAACCTGACAGATCGTTTAGGATCCATTTGTCAGCAGTAGAAGCTAATTACACTGTTCTTACAAGTGAGCCTAGTGATTCCTATAGAGAGTATGTTTGGTTGTTTTTCACTGGACAACTCTCTGTAAGAAAACCTAATGCTTGATATTAAAGTAATGCTTCATAAGATCTGCTGTACTGGATAATAAATAACAGGAAAATTCTGGTGCTCCTCGGAGAAGGGAGTTTATTGAGAGAACTATTTGGAGAGATATTGCATCTGTAGTGAGAATTGCAGTTTTCGGCACAGTGACTAGCTGCTTCTTCTGCTTGTCCCATACACACCCTTCCCTCTTGCTGCTTGTTCTCCACTCTGAGTACCATTCAATTTGCCTTGCTAGAGGAAGAGATCAGCTTAGTTAAAAGTAGTCCGTCATGCCCATTTTGAGACCAATTTTTCATAGGTTATAATTTTGTGAAATTTAAAAGCATGCAGAAGGAAATTTTGCAAGAGATTTCTCTGTCTCATGCTGTATATTTTTTACTTATGGAAAAATACGTAATTTCATTTCCACTCAAAACCAGATTACAAGCATTCCTGGAAATCACTGTTTTTTCCCCATGCTTTGTGATAGGAAATTTGGTAAAAAGGTGGATAACATTTGCATTGAGGCTGTTTCTGTATTTTCCTCTGCACTAAATAACCCTGATACTCAGTGCAATGTCCAGTCTGTACTCTCTATGCAGCAGGATGTCTACAGGAGAAAATAAGTTATAAACAAGTAATTAATGCCTATGTACACAAAAAGACTTGCAAAATAAAGTTGCACAAGCAACTTCAAATCTGTCGTTTCTCATCATTTCAACAACTGGTTTTGTGCCATCTGTAGTGTGATAGCATGGTTTCTGGGGAAGTCTGTGCATATTTTTAACGTGCACTTGAGAAATACAAAGATTTATATGATAACTACAGTAAGGAATTGGTAGATTTCTCATTCCTTTTTAAGTCTGGCTATCACTTACCCAAACCCTAGAGAAGGAATTCATATCACCTACTTGTAAACATTTCTATCTGAGCTAGTCACTATATGTTCCTTTTATAGTTGTTCCTCAATAGAGACAGGAAGCCACTTTTAGACACACTTTATCTGCTTTAGATTACTATTTTGATACAAAATGAATTACGTTCAAGAAGCACACATTTTTTCTCTGTTAACTTGAAATGAAGTTTAGGGTGACTAGCTCAGATATAGGGGTCCGCAGTGCATACAGCTACACTTGATACAAAGTCCGCTACTGAAAACCACAAAAGGAAACTTCTGGTCTGTCTTTGCACTTAAAAATCTCATTGCGTAGATCTGCCTTGGAACAAGTTTTGTCTTTCTTGAGTATAAGGCAGATGCTTGCTTCTGTGATTTAATATAGAATGACATGGTTATTTATGCATCCAATTGCTATTATTAGCTTCAGTGTCTCTCCCCTTTTTATGTTTGCTGCTGATTGTGGAAGGAGGTAGTAAGCATTC
>NW_009648470.1:1389309-1400508 GCF_000708025.1 Charadrius vociferus | reverse complement strand
CATTTCCTCAGTTTGTTCATTTTCATTTCCTCCTCATTAACACATTGCCCTTGCCACTCAAAGAAGACCTCCATACAGAGTTAAAACCAGAGAACTCCAAGATTGCTGTTGTTTTGTGTGAATTTCTTTACATTGCTAGATGCACTCCTAGATATAAAAGATTGGCAAGGATGAAATGATTTGTTTTCTGGAGGCTTACCCTAAGAAAGCAAAGAGACTGAAGTGCAGAACAGCCAGAAACTAGTGTTTGAAACTCATTTGAAACTAGGAGGGCTTAGCACTTCTGAACATTCTAGGGTCTATTATCTTTCAAAATCAGCTACCCTCCTTTCTGTATACAGTAGCAAATTTTGTATAGCTTTTTAGGAGCCTTTAAGATCTTGAAATCTGTTACAGAATCTGGGTCACATTACAGCGAAGGGGAAAATATAGTACTTTGAAACTGCAGTTCAGTTTCTTTGAAATCTCAAGCTATTCAGGTTTTAATCCTGGTTCAATACTAGGAAAAGAAATATATTCGTATCGCAAATAAAATAATGGCTGCAGCTCTCCCTTTGAAAGGACTCTATTAGCCCAGAGAGCTGATGGCAGTCATGGAGTAGCGCTCATGTGGGTAGAGTTCCAGTCTGAGAGGGGCTTCTGCACTCAGGGAGGCACTGACAATCACAGTCTTTTTGGAAAGTCTTGTCAGAGGTCATTTGGGGATTAATTGCAGTTTGTAGTCATATAACAAGTTTCTTTTTTCATAGCAGGACAGTCACATTTTGTTGCACCATCTTAGAGGCAAGTAACAAGAAGGCTCTTTCTCATGTTTTGCGCAGCACTGTTGCAATAGAGACACCATTCCTGCCCTGTGACAAGATGACCTCTGCAAATAGAGGAGGAACTAAGAAGAGGGACTTAGGGGTTTCAGAGGCGGGGAGGGAAGGGCATTTTTGCATGTCCAGGTATCTTTCTGAAGAAAGGAAAGTATATATAGAGAAGTGTTAATCAGCTAGATTCTTTTGTTAGACAGTC
Source organism: Charadrius vociferus (assembly GCF_000708025.1). Classification (NCBI taxonomy): domain Eukaryota; kingdom Metazoa; phylum Chordata; class Aves; order Charadriiformes; family Charadriidae; genus Charadrius; species Charadrius vociferus. The sequence continues at coordinate 1,399,491 of NW_009648470.1, read as the reverse complement.
ACTAGAGCTTATTTCAGAAAAATGGGTCAACAGCATTAAAGACCAAATACTTTCACTAAATACCATTTGACTCTGGGAAACATTTCCGTTTGAAAAGAACAACTTTTGCAATGAAGTATGTTTTATGTACAGTGTTATAACCTGTTCCACATTTTACTGCAGTTTCAGTGGCAGGCCAATAACTGCAAGTGGTAACAAGCATGACAGCTATGATGGATTTTTTTTTTTTTTTTTCCTGTTAAATGATAGACATACACCTTGGCATTGAAGAGATTTTAGTATACATTCCAACAAGGAGTGGATTCCTCTGAGGTGAAAGGGACTAATGAGGTTAAAGGGGTTGATTTAATACCATGTTTTAAATCAATAAAGTGAAGTCAAGAGATTCACACAAAATATATTCATGAAGGGTTTTTTTTGAGACTTCTAGATACCACAAGCTCCCTCTGCATCTGCATCAACATAATTGGAACTGGGACTTATTTAGCACTATTCAAGTTCTTTTAATGGAGCTGATTATTATTTCAGCTTAAAACTTGTTCAGCACAGTAGGGAGGTCTAACATAGCATGAGCTAAGACCATTAAGGTTCCATGGCTAAGATACTCATTTTAGGACTTATGTAATATTTTAATGCAATATTTATCAGAATCTACAGCGAAGGCAAAAAGAGTATGCCTGAGGAGTTTATTTACTATTCTTTTTGCAGATTCTCTTAGAAATATAACAAAGACAGGAATAATTTGTTCATTGTTTTCTTTTAATGAAGGCATTTTTATTATTATTTTAAGAGAACTGTCAAGTACGTGTCTATATCTGTTATACGGAAAACCTATTACAGCCACATTCCTAATACACAGGCCCAGAGTATGAGTCGTGAAACAAGAAGAAACAGTAAAAATATAATTCCTCCTATTGTTTCTCAAACACATGGTCTTTCACAGAAACCCAAGGGATTCTGATTTCTAGTGCACATTAACTCTTTCCTCTTTCTTGATCTGAGTTTTGTTCTGTGGGACCAAGCAGACAAGTGTTCTCTGGTCCACTTTCTGCTGGGAATACATGCTGAAGTCCCAAAAGATGAACCTCCTCCCTACATTTAAAGCCCTAGAAGAGACTCCAAAGGCTTCTAGTGTTTTGGGGGCAGTAAGGTTGATTGCCTAACTGTAAGGGCTGTAGCATTTAATACTGTAACAAGGAACTTAAAGGGATGCATTTTGTGAGGTGTCAAGTGATTTTAACTCTATCTTAACTCAGTGGGAACAGAAGGGAGTCAGCACACATTGGGATTATGTCCCAAGATAAGCTCTGCTGTGCTTCATGTTCTCATAGGAGCAGAAAGCCTGTAAATAAAATGCAATGAAGTGAATTTAATCTAATAATAACAATGCATAGCAATCAGAAATGTTCCATACTAAAAGCAATGAGATTTTCATAGAAATGGATTGAGAAACACATCTCATTTGAGTTATCCGCACAGCCTTCATTAACAAAGCAGCAAGCACAGCACAAATACCATAAACAGCTGAATAAGGTACAGATGCCCTTTTCTAATTCTGTGAACCTATTTCAACCTCTTGCATTGGTTGAAAAAAAAAAAAAAAACAACAACACATTTGTGCATCAACATGGTAGCAATTCGGCATTATGCCTTCAGAAAAAAAAATAAAAAAAATTGAGTAGTGCAATTTACCAATAAGAGAACATCCATTTTGTGTCTAGTGAAACACTCCTTATATTATTACTGAAACTTCCTTAATAAAATTTTGCATCCATTGTCATCTGTGTGTACACAATGACTTTCAGTTAACCATGTAAAATTATGTTTCTCCAGTGGGTAGTTTTGGAAGCTTTTACTTCATTGAATTGTTTAGTTTATTGTGCTCTGTTTCCTTTTTCCTTTTCTTTTTATTTTCCAGGAATTACTCTACATTATGGGTGAAGATACCTGCTGCTTTTCTTGAAATTAAAATACCTTCTTTGTTAAATAATGCATGAAATTTATTTTCAAGCTTTTTTTTCCAAAGCTATTCTCAATCTTTAACACAGGAGTGCTTGACCTATGGCCTGGGTGCTGTATAAAGCTTTCAGGATAATTTGTTTCATTCTATTTGTGGTATTGTATGCCTGTCTCTCAGCTTACATTTTTGGGTCCTGTGTTCAAAATTATAGCTGGTACATGTTTGGTCACAGGGTGACAGAGAATGTGGCATCCCCAATACCAGTCACATTCTTTCTCACGAACTTCTACAATTTTTGCTGTTCTACTTCAGGAGCTTCATCCAACTCAGTCAGGGAGCAGGAAAAACTAATATGTGTATGAGTCAGATATATAGAGTAGATACTGAATACCTAGTCTTGTGGTAGAGTGGGAGAGCAGTACTCAGGCTCTTTTGTTCACTGAAATGGATATGTGGCAGGTGCGACCACAGAGCCTGTTTTAGTTTCTTTAGTCTGTTTATAAAGAAGAAGGTCCAGTTTTGTTAAACTCTTTCTCACTCAGGAAAATAAGATGATAACATCCTGCTTCTCTGTGGTTCTTTCTGGCTTTCAGTTTTTCCAGGCTTCACAACATTTAGCTCTTTTCTAAAGCTGTGTCATTGTCTGATCTTTCACTTGCAGTCTGCTTGTTTTATTAAGTTATTTGTTGTAAAAAGGAAAGCCTGAGAAAAAGAAAAGAAATGTTCAGAAATAGAATGGGAAACGCTATATAGACTTTTTTTTTTTGTCTTAGATCACATTACTTCAAGTGATTCTGTTATTTTCTAGTCTTACTTATGATTTCTGAATTCTTGCAATTGTCACAACTTCCTTTCTAGACATATTCTAATCCATATTCTTAAAGTTGCTTCACTTCTGCTTTCTGAACTCTTTCCTAGAGCACGTCATTTTCACTGCCTTTTGTCTTTCTTTCAATAATTCTACAATTAAAATGTGCTCTTGAAATTGTACTGGTTCCATTATAGTAAAATTTTTTATTGTGCAGTTATTATCTTTTCTTCATAGCTTCCTCTTTCTTTATTGCATTTTTCACTGCACTTTACTGTAATCAGTCAGTACTGCTGTCTTTCCCCATCCTATTCCATCACTTTAAGCCATTTTTTCTTCTCTCTCACAAGCCAACTGTATAAAACAACATTTGTCTTATCTATCTCTTACCAAAAAAGCATTTCCAGTCTTTCACTGGAAAATATTCTCTGCGTCAGGGCATTTTCTTTTGTAATCTTTCTCTGTTCTCACTCAAGAAAACCTCACTGCATATATCCAAGGACTATATGCGGGAATCTTTATGTCAATGACACATTCTCGAATTTCATATTCTTGTAAACTGAAGATGACTTTTAAAATTTTCAGAATAATTAGTTCATAATTTTAGTTCCTGTAAGAAAGAAAAAAGTCCCATGTATCTTTGTATGGCTCATAAGTTTTAGTTCTCTGCAGTAAATTATTTTTCTGTACAATAAAAGGGCAAGGCAAGGCAAGAATGCAAAAAACCTCTTCAACTGCTCAGCACCAAACAACCGATGCCCAGCAAGTCCCCAGGTAACGGCGATCCTATCAACCTCCCTCTCCCCCTACCCCCAGTTTTATTGCTGAGCATGACATTGTACAGTATGGAATATCTCTTTGGTCAGTTGGGGTCACCTGTCCCGACTGCATCCCCTCCCAACTTCTTGTGCACCCCCAGACTATTCGCTGTCAAGGCAGGGTTAGAAAGAAAAGGCCTTGATGCTCTGCAAACACTTCAACACTGTTTTCATCACAAATCCAAAACACAACACCATACAAGCTGCTATGAAGAAATTTAACTCTATCCCAGCCAGAAATAGTACAAAGTGTCAGTTATTCCTTTATAATCTCTAGAATTTTTTTGGCTCATGGCAATCAAACTGGTCTCCTTTAGGGCTGAGAATATAGACTATAGATTTCTGCATAATATAAGACATAAGTTTATTTTCTATCACATCGTTGTGGTTTAACCCGGCAGGCAGCTAAACACCACACAGTTGTTTGCTCAGTCCCCCTGCCCCTCCTCCGTGAGATGGGTAAGAGTATTAAAAAAAAAAAAAAAAAAAAAAGGTAAAATTTGTGGGTTGAAGTAAAGACAGTTCAACAGGACAGAAAAGGAAGAGGAAACAATAATCATCATCATCATCATAGAATATACAAAGCAACTGATGCACAATGAAATTGCTCACCACCCACTGACCGATGCCCAGCCAATTCCTGGGCAGTGCCCCCCAGCAAACTTTCCCCCTAGTTTATATACTAAGCATGATGTCATATGGTATAGAGTATCCCTTTGGCCAATTTGGGTCAGTTATCCTGACTGTAACCCCTCCCAGCTTCTTGTGCCCCTCCCCAGCCTCCTCACTGGCAGGGCAATATGAGAAACTGAAAAGTCCTTGACTTAGTGTAAACACTAAAACATCAGTGTGTTATCGATATTATTCTCATCCTAAATCCAAAACACAGCACTATACCAGCTACTAGGAAGGAAATTGACTCTATCCCAGTTGAAACCAGGACACACACTCAGAGAAAAAAACAAAAACAATAACAAAACCAAACCACCTTCTAATTTCAGTGCACAGATTAAAAGAAGACACAAACTAGGAAGCTTTTATACCAGGAGTTGCATGGAAATTTCCATCATTACTAAATAAATAAATAAATACAGCTCCAAGTTTGCAAAATAACTGAGCAATAGATTGTGATCTGGAAACTGACAGGGACATTGGAATTCATTAAGAAAAGAAGCAGAACTCCCGCAATGGATACTTGAGAACATCCTTGCTATGTTCAGCCTTTGTGTGTCTCAGCATGGTGTCAGTGCCTCTGGGATCATTGGAAAGCATTGACTACCGGACAATTTCTGCAGGTAGGAAAGAGGAAGCCTCCCTCAGACTCTTCCATCTGCATAGCCTGAGCAAGCTGTGGTCTTGCTATATCAAAAGCTATGTACTCAAAGGATGTTTCCATAAAGCGAGCAAAGATCATGTAAATCTGTCATACAAAGGAGAATTCACAAGTCAAATGGAACACATTATTACATTTTATGGTTCCGATATTATTTGAATAATACTCTAAAGCCACAATGCAATGCAGCAGAAAGTTGGCAAGTATTGAATGACAGGAAAGCATACCATGAGATGGAAGGACTTTTTTTTTTCTGAGGAGGAGTAAGTGTGTGGTTTTCTGCAGTTTGTCTGTAGCTGATTTACAAAAAAAAAAGAGAAGACATGGAAGAAGGCATAATAAGGTTTTCCTCCTGCACAACTCTACAGGCAGGCACAAGAAAGATGTGGAAGATGCAGGTTTTCTGAGATGCGAGTGAGCTCTAACCCCGGTATCACTTGCAGCTGCTCTGAATTGCATTGCTATTGTGTGTCTTTGACTCTATAAAACATGGAGACTTATTCTGCATGCCACTGCCTAGATTTCTGCAGCTACAAATATAGGGGAAGGAAAGTAAGAGGCGGAGCCTGGTACAATGCAGCTATGTTTAGCCAGAGTTACCCTTTCCATGAGAATTGTCTGTTGTAAGTTTAAAGACAGTATAACTATAAATAATATAAAAGCAGTTTTTCACTTGAAAGTCTGGTCCACTGATGTTTTTAATGTTATAAAAATTGTTAATTATACCATACAGGAAAAGAATACAGTATATGGAATAAAATATCAGTTAGATATTTAGAGAAGGAGAACATAGGTATATTTACCAGTGGCATTGTCAATTTGAACCACCACTGTGGACATGAGATAGGAGAGCATCAGGCAAGGTACTTTCATCTAATTTTAATGCCATTTTACAAGGCCTAGGATATTTTTTATCTGTAATAATTCGTAAAAATTTGTTCAAACCTTGTCATCATGAGGTCAGTCCACAGTACATCTACAGAAGGGCTATTACAGTGAACAAAAAAGGGAAGACTCTAACTTACTGAATAGAACAAGAGAGTTTGGCAAACCATAGACTCAGAGAATATATGACTGCTCTCTGAAAGTATATGACAAAAGCCAATATCAGATAAAAGGAAAAAGATGTGAGCCAAACTGAAAGAGCTAAAAGGCAAACTTTAGCAAAAGAAAAACAGAGTTTAAAAAGGATGCAGTTTAATTTAGATTGAAAATCAGCAGATTTGTAACCACTGAAAGACTGAAACAGTAGAATATATTCCAATAAGAATATTAGGACCAAACCCTTTTTCTTTTTTTTTTTTTTTAAGATGGAAATATTAAAGTTAAGAAAGTTATGTAATCACCTGCACTGGCAAGTCATTTGACTAGATGGTTTAGGAAATTCCTCCTTCTTCTGTGTTTTACTCAGATTTCTGAGCTTCTCATATCCCTCCTGTGTCCTCCTGTGCTGTATCAAGGACTGTCACCAGTCACGTACCACCCATAGGGCCCGTCATGTCCTGCAGTTACATAAACCACACTTTTGAAACATTAAAAAGATGGAAGGTCACATTAGACCTGGAATCTGCCCACAGCCAGCAAGGTCTATCTTTTCACACTTTGAAGTATCAAAATATGCTACTGTTTACTTCCCTAAGGAAAAAAAAAAAAATCACAGCTAATAAATAAATAGATAAATAACAATTAAAATACTGAGTTACATAAAATCTAGCTGAAGTGGCATTTATTTTGTAGCATAAGTGTGTAAATAAATACTTGTACTGGACTAATTTTAGTCTTTTTTTCCTGTTTTTGTATTTCTATTTCTCCTAACAGCTACTGTAATCCTCAAAAAACCTTTTAACCATATTTACATCTTGTTTAAGGAAAAATGAAAAAAAAAAGCAAGCATAAATAATTTCTTCATGGAAACTGATTTGTCTCTGTAATTTGTGTAGAGAGAATTTATGCTAATATATTTGATGTGAAAACAAAGTTTGCATTTTGATTTGCAATGCTGTTTAAGGTGTTTAGTTCTGTATATATCAATAACTTAAAATCATAGAATCATAGAATTGTCTAGGTTGGAAGAGACCCTTGGGATCATCGAGTCCAACCATCTACCCTACTCTACAATGTTCTCCCCTACACCATATCCCCCAACACCAAATCTAAACGGCTCTAAAATATCCACTCAAAATTATTATTTTTTTAAAACACTAGAATTTGACTTATAGAAACTTGTAAATGAGTTTTGCGGCAGTGAAGAAAACAAACAAGAACCCAATGCAATACGAAGCAGTTCTGAAAGGAAGAGAATTATTATTATCCCTCTTTTAGAGAGGAGATGTGGCATGGAGAAGTGCCATGATTTGCAAGAGGTCACACTACAGTCTGGTGGAGATGCAACCTTGGGTTTCTGACTGCTGTTAACACAAATAAAAATTACTCTGATAATGCAAGCTCATTTCCAGTATGCAGAAAGTTGGTTAATAATGAATCATAAAACCATTGCTCAGTCAAGCATTGCTGGAAATCAGTGCTAGTGGGTTTGCAAGTTAATATTTAGAACCATTGTCAGAATCATTAGTTTTTCACTTCGTAGCAAAAAGAGATGCAGTGCCATTGTTCTTTTCATATTTAATCTTTAACAGATGACAAATCTCAGAATGAAGGAAAAATAGATAGAAATTAATAATAATATTTTAAATAAAAGCCATAAGATGAACGTGATTAGCCTGATTTAACATCTAAGGACTGAAAATTAATTTTGAAAGTCAAACACTTTGAACCTTTCCTTTAATGTTTTATAGAAAAATCTTGTAAGTTTTGTAAGTTTAGTAAGCATTCACCTATCTTTAAGCAAGTGGATGTTGTCAAAAACTGGTCTCTGTTTATTTTCTGTTGATTTCTTATATGATTTTTTCTAAATACTGTACTGAAATAAGATCTAAATGGAGGAAGACTAGTAACTGTCTGATTGTGAAGGAATGGGAATAAAACAGGATTTATCCAGTAAATGATTTATTGTAAATTATTTGGTTAGCTATTCAACTTCTTCTTAGTGATGTGTAGGCATTCAAAACCACAATGTATTAATTCCTGAGGGGTGTGCGTGGATAGCTTCTAATTTTTAAAAAATGAGAGCAACTACAAATATCTGCATATCTTAACAGTTCACAATGTAATTATGAGATTAATGAATTTTGTGGTCAGTGTCAAGCCACTTACGAGCAAAAAAGAAAATTTGAAAGGCTGTAGCCCTGAAAATAATCTTCCATGTTCAACCACAGGTATAACCCCAAATTCTTGGATCCTCTGAATTTTAAAAACATTTTGGAAGCCATGCATTATGTTACTTAAAATCTTTGTGAGATCAAGTAATAAATGTTTTTTCAGCTATCCTGTCTTCCATGTGGATATTGCTCTTTTAACATTCTATTGAAGTTAAAATTTTAAAACAAATGCCTGAGATATACATCTTCATAATTCACTATTCTTCTTAGATTTCAAAAAGATTCAGAAGATAGGTGGTAAAATATTACACAGCTATGTAACATTTCAGTGAAGCTCTTGTAATGTAAATTTGACCTCAGATTTATCCTGAATCCACATAATGAAAGCTAGAGGTTCTGTGCAAGAGAATAATGAAAAGTAAAGAAAGTGAATATAATCCAGATACAGTTCATAATGTAATTGTACCAAGGCAAATATCTTTCCATTATGTGATTTTAAAACTCCAAATCAAGTAAAGGTCATTTTTAAGTTCTAGTCATTCCTTAAAAATATTACAACCTATATGGATGGTTTAGTGAAACAGATATCATTCTGTGATTTCTTTTATTCAATCATATTTTTTAGTTTTAGCTAAATACTACATGAAATATTCCCTACCAACATTTTTATTAGCCTTATTTGACTTTTAGTTTCTTAACAAACTTGAAGACTACAAAAAAATCATTTAACTTAGTTCAGGAAGCAGCTCTGTAAAATCAATTTGTATTATGTTTATATATTCCCCTTTCTATGATTTTACTTTTTTTAAAAAAGAGAAAATATGCTACTCATACTCTTTTCAAATATTCCTGTCCTCTCTGTACGTATGCATGTTTACATACGTGCATGTGTTACCAAAAGATTAAATGTTTTGCTTTTTGGTAAGAAAACATCAAACCTCATATAAATGTAAGCCATATTAATGCAATCTATAGCCATATGTAAAACAATTACATTGTAGTGTTTTGTAAAATAAATTGGGTAAGAGTCTTTATATTTATTATTATTTATTTATATTACTACTACGCTTCCCAGTGCAAAAGATACCCTTCACAGAATTATGACATTGTGTGAAACTGATCCAGGTGGTAATTTGCACAGGTCACATTGGGTTATAAGTGGAATCCTACTTATTTCATGAATAAACACAAACAGATGAGCAAGTTTTCATTATGGGTTAACCACAGAGAAGTTTGAAATATGAGGAGATTGCTTGAAATACAAAGCATAATTTACAAAGAGATGTCACTTACATTGCATTACTGGAGAAATGTAGCTAGAGTCTGTGTTATCACACAGTAGAAAGTTTAATGTTGAAGAGAGGCAGCTTAAGAGCTGGTAACATTGGATTATTTGGTAATAACAAAATATTTGCAATGTGCTTTGAAGTATAGCTATACTACAGTTTGAGTCCAAAAAAAACACCGAAAAACAACAGAGAAATAAAAGATACAATAGTAATGAACAGAGATGAAGAATTTCAGTCCATAAAATTTTATCTGATAAATAACCTTTCATTATCAAATTAAGCCAATAACCTTGTGGTCAGTTGAACTGGAAAGTTTTGATCACAGAAATATGGTGGTTTTTTTTTTTTTTTTCAATTTTCTGGAATTAAAAAAATATACTAATTTTAGAATTTTGAAAATAAATGAACAATGAAATAATTCAATTTTTGAAACATCTACTCAGACACTTGCAAGGGTAATTGGCAGAACGTCATTTTTTTGATGCATTTTGTCTTCACCTGAAACAAAAATATATTTCAGATTTTTAAAAAAAATTAATAGACCAAAAAGCTACCAAATATACTGTCTTCCCTCAACTTCACAGAGAAGTCTGCGTCACGGCTTAATTCCAATAATGGTGTATTAGTAATTTCACTAGCTGTTGGTAAATGGCCTAAGGATTGAAATGATGAATGTAAAAAGTCCTAGGAGAGTTCATTTTTTAATTATGGAAATTGCCTATTCCAGAAAGTGTGTTTTCTTTTTCCACTTTACAT
>NW_009648470.1:1326105-1389295 GCF_000708025.1 Charadrius vociferus | reverse complement strand
AATGTTCATAATTTGGCACTGCTGCTTTCTGAGATGTGTATACTGTTGCTATATCGATTGCCACCTGAGAAAGGCTGTTATTAGGTTTTATATAAGCCTTTTCGTAACAGACTGCCTTTTGATATTGATTGTCTTGTATGTCTTTTTTGATGGAAAGGAGGCTAAACTTGTTTTTAAACAAGACAGCTGTCCCAAAAGAGACAAGAAAATGTAAATACCTAAACCCTTGAAAAGAATGTGTGTGACCCATGCTGACATATTGGTAAAAAAAGTACATATATTTGTCTTGTGAAACATTTCAGCTTTTTTAGACTAAGACAAGGTTAGCCTGTGTCTGAGATTTTATATAAATTTGAAAAAGTATAAATCCATATGCTTTCTTAGAAGAGACACTTTATTACAGCAAAGAAAAATGTGTTGATCTACGCTGCAGTGATTAGACCATTTGTCAAATACTGTTACTGTTTGCGATAACATTTACAGGTCACACACACAAGTTTTGAGCTCCCATTGGAATCAGGCCTGTGAAATGGAATTTATCCCCCTGAATTCAGGAGATTGATTGAAATAATTAACTTTGGCAAATTCTTTTAAACTTTTCTAAATCCCCTCCCTTTTCTCCACCTTTTAAAATGCAATATTATTGACAAACTGGAAAAGAATAGAATAGAATAGAATAGAATAGAATAGAATAGAATAGAATAGAATAGTGTAATGCATCTACTTTCACTGAGGTTTCTTTATAAACTGATGCCTCCTTTAACGTATGCATGTGTCAAGAAGGGTCTTACTGTTTTTCTGTGTTAGATCCAGACTGCAGAAAAGGGCATCATGGAGAGCTTAATTATTTCCCAGCTGCCTTTTTTTCACAGTTCTTCTTTTTACATGTTACTGAAAAAGCTCAAACCTCATATTTCTATACATTAGGATAAAATTATTTGGATCAAAATGTGTCTTTTGTTATTGCTGAAACAGTTAATGCCTACAGGGAGTGGTAATCCCATATATTATATACCATTCATTCCAAGCTGTTCCTTGTGCAATCCCCGCTGCCTTTCTCATGTGTATTACCTCTTGAACATTAACTCCAGTGAACAGGGTATCTGCTCAGTATGGCTGATGGTACTGCGTGTGTTTTTCAGGGCAACAAGAAGTTTGCTCATACTCTTTTTTTGTTAGCTTTGCTTTTCAAGTCAGGATAAAGATGAGTAGGTGTGTCAGAAGCAGGGACCACTTACCTAAAACACTAAATTAGCTGCATCACACCCACCTTGAACCTCTATATCTGCTTTCAGCAGAAGGAATTAAAAAGTCAGGGCGATGAATCTTGGGGCTTAACTTTTGGCACTGCAGTATCAAGTGTCACAAAATCTGAAATTCGTTGTTGGATTTAGACCATGACCTTTAGAAAATCAAGTGTTTTTACAGTCCCTGCTGCTGAATGCATGAGTGTAGGCTCACTGATGAAAATGTGGTTGCCTGTAGTTCAGGGTAAAACTTGACCTCTAGTTTTGAAGTGACAAGCCTGATGCTCAGTTCCAAAACGCTCCTGTGAGACTGCTGCATTGATTATCTTGTTAGCTTTAACCACAGGCAAATTAACTGCTTCAGAAAAATCAAAAATATCTTTTTATGTAATGTACTAGACTAGGAAAATATCAGATATTTTGTAAGCAGGGAATAAAACTAATTCATAGATACTCATCTAAAAAATGTGCTTTATATTAAAGCAAATCAAACCAGTGTTCCATTAATATACAAAATACTTGCCTTACCAGGACTGAAATTTCATCGTTATATGATGAAAGTCTTGAAGATACTTGAAGCAATATAGGACATGACAGAATAAAAAATACTGAAGCATTAAAATCTATTTTGAAGCTTGCTTTTCTATTTATTGTTATTCTTCAAAAATATTTGAGGCAAATATACTCTGGATATTTAGTACCTGGGTTCCGTGTTACCTTAGTTTGATGACTGAATCTGTAACAAGTTTTGACTTTGGAAAATTACCCACCAGGTTTGCTAATTATAAGTAGTATAAACACCAGCATTTATTGTTTTAGACAACAAACAGTGCGTAAGCATACAAAACCTGTAAGGCACTAGGCTTTGAAGACTAAGAACAAACAGTACATACTTAATTTGTGTGGGATTCTTCTTATCTAGCTGTAGATATTGCAATGGGGGCATCTCTGTCTGATATCATCCCGATATTCATCTCTGGAGGCGTTCAAGGCCAGGCTGGATGTGGCTTTGGGCAACCTGGTCTAGTGGGAGGTGTCCCTGGCCATGGCAGGGGGGTTGGGACTCGATGGTCTTCAACGTCTTTTTTTTTTTTTTTTTTTTTCAGTCAGAAGTAATTTTTGCCTTTTTTTTTTTTTTTTTAGTTCAATTCAACCAATGCATTTAGATGTCTGCTTTAAAATGATACATTTTATTCTCTAGAAGTGCCTATTTTCTCCCAACAGCTGTAAAAGTAGCCTGAGGTATTAGCTCAGATGTCAAAATCTATGTATGATCTATGAATTCCTAACAACACTTATTTTAGGTAAGAAAATACACAGACTTATTTAAGGAAATCTTTGTTTCCCGTTCCTCCCTCTCTCTCTTTTCCCCCAAGGAAGAAGCTGATTAAATTAATATTGTTAAAGTTTATTACATGCTGGTCAATAATACCACTTTGGACAGTGCTACGAGATTTCCAGATATCTGAAAGACCAGTGCCCAGAAATCCTAGGCAATTAGGCATAGCATTTGCATTTCTTTATCATATTTACAAACAAGGACAATTCTTTATCATATTTACAAACTCTGATGTATCCTAGCCAAACCATACTGACACAGTAATCATTTTGTGTGTTCACAGTGAAATAAATGCATCTGGGTCATGCTAGAATTACTGTCTTTGCACAGATGAATTGTCCATGCACAGTGGGTGCTTCTGAAGTATCAGGCTTCTGCAGCTTTTGCAAAGATATAATATCATCAGTTTGGGTTTCATGAAAGAGTTCTGTGGGACTTGGTCCTTTGTGGACAAAAGTCAATGTCTTTTCTTTGTCTTTTGAAATTATGTTTTATTATGTGCTTTACTCCAGATGTTGACACCCACACATATACACTTTTGTTCCAAGCTTTTCCCAGTATGAGTCAGAATTTGACGATGACAAAGATAAGAACCAGTCTGCAAGGAAAAAAAAATAATGTTGCAGCAAGCAGAATTTATGCTTTAATCAGCATCTCCTTCATCTGCTGTGATTCATGCGTTTCGTTTCTGCTAAGTGCAAAGCAGTTTCACTGAAAAAGAAAATGACTGTTTTTCACTAGCTGAAAAACAAGTGGGGAAGCATTGCTGAAGTGTCCCTCCCCTTCCCAGCTATTTCATGACACCAGAGAAACAAAAGAAAATAAAAGAATGAAAGAAGTATTTATAAACTTCCCGACTTTCCTTTAGATAACAATAATTCTGTGTAGCCTGAGCTCTGCTCCATGGATGATTCCCTGTGAATTATACTGCTGTGCTGTCTTAAAATGCGCTCAAGGGAGTTAATAGGAAACAAAGTCTTCTGTTTGACGTATGAGTTAAAGCAAGAACAGAAGACTCAGATAATCTTGTTTTTCCACATATTCAGTTAGTTTAAAGATTAATATGATATTAAATGAGACAAGGTATGTTTATTTATGTAGATGTTTGGGGTTTTTTTTCAGTATCTGCATAAAAGCAGAGCTTACAATTGCTACAAATTCACCAAGTATTACAAAGTATTGAGAATAAGAAAACATTAAGACCATTTCCTAACAACAATGATGTTATTAAAAAATATAGAAAAAGGTTAAGATTGTTCTGACTTTCTCTTTTTTGCTGCTTGAACACGGGTAAATTGTTTTCTATAATGAGTAATATCCTATTAGCTCAAATCCACTCAGTCCAACCAAGTTTAACAGCTCTGGGTTCACTGTAGACAAAGGTAAATTAAATACACAAGGAATGAAGTATAATCTACATGAGAAACTATACACTTTTTTTTTTAACAACCTGAAATTTGCTTTGAAAAAACTCGACTAGAAATTATGCTTTTTTGGATTGACTCGGGAAGATTGGCAGTATGATGGATTAGTATATAGAAGATAATGAGACTTTCTGCAATGCTATTTTAAGTGATAAAATCCTGGCTTATTAACCCAGAATTGTCAGTGGGCTCGCTCTTGCCTTTAGAGTGTTGCAGTTGAGGGAGGGAGGAGGAGGAGTCAATGAAGCTTAATAGGTATAAATCCAAAAAGATGACAAGATAGTAAAATAATGATAGTATCTAACTGCTACAGTTAATAATAAGGACACTAATAATAACCCATAAGTTTCCTAAAGTGAAAAAAGCTATATGTGGCATGAAGCTTTTCTTTGTAATTGTCAGCTAAGTAGGTTAAGACAGGCATTGAGCCAAACCTTGTTTGATCTTTCATAATTTCCATCCAAACAGAGAGTTATACATCCAGGAGAACTATATAGGAACAAGGGTTAAGATTTAAAGAGAATTTTGAAGTCAGATTACAGATGAAAAAAACCTTTATTTCTCAAATCTAACTGTGGAATAATATTCTTTCCTATAACAATAGTTGCCATGAGAATTCCTTTTTAATATGAAAAATATTACCAAATGGTAGGGAACTGAGTCAATATTTTACTAAAGTGGGCCAAAGCTGAGTTATTTTCCAACTGGAATACGCTGAGTTTAAGGAAATAGAAAAGAAATAGGATGGCCAAGTATTGGTACCCTTCCTTTACATAAGGTATTCCTTCAAAGATAGACTTCAGAGTATGTTATATCTAATGGGACAGCCAAAAAACCACTTTCCCAAATACTGGATTTCATTTTTACGTATATTTTCATCCTTGGGAACATGGAAGGCACCCTACTGCGGCACTGATCTGTCACTAAGCTGGTTGAGGCATTCAGCAATACCAATGCATCAGAGAAGGGTAATATTCCATGCTATATCCAAGAAATGGTATTGGTTGGAGGGGGAGGGGATTAATATATCAGAAGTAAAGGGAAAAAGTGGTTTAAGTTCTCTTCAGAGAGTTGGTTTAAACCCTGAGGCAGGATGCCTGATATTAACTCTGGCAAAATGAAAATCAGTTCAAAGAAATTTTGATAAGCACCTAAAAGTCCACCTGTCTCACTTGTATTTTATCTAAATGGTAGCACTTTAAACAAATCATTTGGAAATGCTATCACCTTTTTAGCTTTCCTGAGCGACAGCATTTATGTGAAGGTCAGAAATACAATTTTAAACTATCTTAACTGCAAGTATTACCGAAGTACAAAAATATCAAGAAACATCTCTTTGTTTACTTCTGTGCTTTATTAACTCACAGGGACACAGGAAAAACTTATACCACAGTTTTCTGTTCAATTTACTTTTAATCAAGACCCAGGAAAAAGAAAGATAAGCTATGATTTCCCCCCTTTTCTGAACATGGATGGTACATTTTGTAATACAGTGATCTGGAGAGGGTGGGAAAAGACTCTTCAAGATCCAGCTCAGGGATGAAGTATTCTCTCAGTAGGTGGGCTGTAGGAGACATATACAAAGCACTTCCTCAGAGGCATAATATGTCGGGGATGTGAAGTGCTGTTGAGATTCAGTACAGCCTTATAACCCATAGAATAATTCAGGAAAGGCATTGTAATGCTAATTGTCCTTCACAGCAGTTTGTTTTTGGTGGTCTCAAAGGTACCTTTGAGCTAATCAGCCCCTTCACTCTTCTACTATATCTGCTGGTTCATTCATGCCTGTTAGAGGTGCAGCACTGAATCTGACATTTATGCTTACAAGGTCAACCGAATTGTTATCATGCAACCAGTTCATTTAACACTTGTAAAATCTACTTCAGAATATAATTTAAGTAATTTCTCAAAATCCAAAAGACTACGGGGAATGGGGCGTAAAGAGACAGGAAAGATGGTGTTATAAAAAATAACACTGTCATGCTGTTGGACAAAGCTGCTTACAGGTGCCTCTGGCCATCAGTCGTGGGTGATGGCCTTTAAAAATGTAGAGGCCAAATTAAGAATAAGGCTACAGTTATATAAATTTGCTACTAGTTAAGAAATGCATTGCAAATATTTTAAAATCTGATGCAGTTTCTTGAAGTCAGAAAAAGCAGCTTATGAATTACTGTATGTTTATCTATGTTTGTCTGACAACCCTGAGATGTTTTCTTGTGTCACAAAACACATCTAAGTACAGTTGTGAAACGTATCTTCAGATTCTCTTCTTCTGTTTAAAATCATGGTCATCCAAAATGTCCATTCTTAAGAATTCCAAAGTTATTAATTTTTGGAAGTTATGCAAAGCTAATTTTTTTAGGGAACTTGTAATAAATCCACTCACAATGTAATTTCTATTTAATATCAATAAACTGGGTGTGGGGGGAACCATAGTTCTTTTGAGAGGATCAAATTGCCTTTATTAGATTTTGAACACATTTCTAAAAGGATTGAACAGAGGTAAATGTCTTCTTTCTGAGCCAAACCTTTCAGTTGATTTGGCTTAATGAAGAAGATTAACTTAGTTCACTCATAAAAGTACTTGATCTTAGAACCTTTCTAAAGAACTATTCATTTTACATTCTCTAAGAAGTGTATTTATAACTGAGTACTGTTTTAAGAATAATTCTTTGCTACTTGCAGACTCAGAACAGATTACTAGCATTATCTAATTAAAAGCTCACAATTCCCTTGTGAGAGGTAAGCATTAGTATTCTAATTTTACAGAGGCAGAGAGTAACTACAAAAACCTTTGCTTTTGCCCGGGGCCACTGATTCAGTCAAAGAATCAGAAGAATATTCAGAAGTTTCTGGTTTCTGACCATAAGTTTTTCTTCATTCTAGTAACAACTTTACTGATGGTAGGAATTACTTTCATTTCATAGGATGTCCATAGGAAGCTCGTCACTTATATGACAGTGTACACATTTCCTCACAGTTTTAAATTTCACTTTCTTGTGTCATCTTCATTTTCAATAAGGAGGGAAAGTTTAACTTTTACCAACTGAGCACATTAGAACAAAGATTAAATACCCTGAATTGTACATTACCAATAGTCCACTCAGTCTTCCACACTACTTACCCTTCTCTGTGAGATTTGTACCTCACCCCCCTCTGAGCCTGAAATTCTACACAGAACAGATGTCAGGAAAAAAAAAATATACAAGAATCAGGTAATAACTACAGCATATGCATCCTTATGGGGTTTGCTACTAGCTCTACTTGAAAATAAAAGAAAGTTACAGCTCATGAGAAAGCCAGTCCTCACTCTGTTCACAAACTTGCTGGAAAACCAAAAATACTAAGAAGCTGGAAAGATACTCTTTAACAGGTTTCCCAGTTCCATTTTGCAGGCTAGATATTTTTTAATAGGTTGAATAAGGCTTGAAGAAACTTTCAGCCTTTTTTATTGGTTAATAACAAACAAATTTAAGACAAAATCTTTTTATCTAGGTCCTGTCTGGCAAGACAGACTTACACAATTTTGGTTTGACCAAAACTTGTTGAGGTATGAGCATTATTTGACTGCACTCCAGAAGAAACAACCTATTCAAAGAAAGGGAAAGGAAAAAGCTAAATCAAGTGTGTCTTCAGACCAGGAATTATCTTATACCTGCAGATGGCATTGTTGATCTTTCACAGTTTTGCAGATTGCCTGAGTAACCTGATATGAAAAGAGCCATGCACATACACACACACACACTCTTGGAGGAAGCCGGGCAAAGGTACTAATACATAGATTAAAATAAAGATCTACAAAAACAGTGATAATGGCTCGGAAAAAAACCCCACATGCATTGAAAATCTGATTGGCATGTTAGTTAATTAAAATTAACAAGAAGGAAGATCTTAAGGTCGTATTAGGGATTACTTTCTGTGACAACTTTTCCAGAGTATTTCATGTGGGAGGAGGTTAACACCCAATTTATTCATAGTCAAATAATTGTATTTAAACTATTGATGACACTAGCTAATGAAGGACATGGTGACATAGCAAACTGATGAACAGATAAATCACATAAATGCACGAGTCCTAAATTTCAAGACATATCGGGCTTTTATGGCACTGTATACCTGCTTAGTGAGTACAGCAGCAAACATACAGTTTCCTCTGGCCCACTGGTAGCTTGGCTAGGTCTAGCCTTAATTACTCTACTTTTACGAGTTTATGTTAAGGGAGATGTTGGATTGTATGAAAAAAGTTTAAAACATGTTCTATTCCACTTTTAGCAATCATGTGTTTCACTTAATCTTAAAAATCCTGATGGGATCCAGCTGTTCACTATTTTACAGTTTGGTTCACTATTTTACGCTATAAAGTGTAGTTATAAACTGCTAACAAATCAGAACTGCAATTTCATATAGCTCTAAATGACTGCATATCAGGAGAAAAGATGTGCTATAAAACATCTCTTATGCTGAAAGCACCTGTTCCAGATTTTACTAAAATCGTCAAAGTTAGTAAATTGTACTTTTTTTATAATACTCACAAATTTAAATATTAAGCATTTTTCTTGTAGCACCTGTTGAAAGGGAAATTATTTATTTCTCTGTCTGACAGAAGGAATAAGTTCCTGATGTAGATCTACTCTAAGAAGTGTTGGTATCTTATGAATGAGGATTTCTTCATTTTCCATTTTTTATCCTGGACCAAGTTCCACTGCTTTCTAGAAGAAAGAGACAATTTCACACCTCAAAAACATTTTTGTGGTTTGTGTTTCAAAAATTTGAAAATTACACTGGTATTGAGAAAGAAGTTTATCATGCATAGTGGAGATCTTTAAGCAATACCATAATTCATATATAAGACTAAACCCAAGTATAAATAGAATTTCATTAGGCAGTACACTACATAAATGCAATTTTAAAATAATAAATTTTGAAGTGATAATTTTGCAGAAGAGCAATTTGAAGAGTAAATTTTTAAGGGGTGTCAGCCATTGAGATTCTTTGAAAGCCCCATTATTCTGACAGATGTTGTGGGCATGTGCTACAGAGCTTGCTAGGTTTTGCTTTCTAGGTAAAAAGGAGAAAATGGCAATTTTACAGAGAAGAAAATTTATGTGTATTAACTTATCATTTCAAGATAACTTTTCTGATGATCCAGTCATGTTAATAGATATGTAGATGTTAAAGACACAAACTAGTACTGATGAAACTCCCTGCATTAGGTCTGTTCATGAGTATACAAATGGACCTCATACAGGTGCCCTGAATTTTCAGACAACTGTAGAGGTACATGCAGATCTCATCATTTTCAACTAATTTCCTCCCCCCTCAGCAAGAATTCTTTGTGAGAAGGGAGGCAGAGCTGGTATGCTGGAAATGTCACTGGTTCATAGGTTTTGTTTGTTGAGGGGGTCTCATAGATCCTTATTGATAGAAATCACTCTAAAAATATAATGACGAAACTCACCAGATTGTCCAGGCTCTGCTAGCTGCCAGGTAATGATACCCACTAGTTAGTCTATGCAGGCTGTCACTAGTGAAAAGGTGTTTACATACAATTTGTCTTTTAAATGGTCTTTATTCTCTGTTGCATACGTGGCTATAGCATTAAAATAAACCAGGCTAATGAAGTGAATAATGTTTCAGGTACATTTTGAGAGGCTTTAGGCATTTAAATCAAAACCTTTGTTGCCTCATATGTGAAAACTTAGAGCACATGTTTTAATTGAAAGATGTAAACTGAAGAATACTGGACTGGTAATCCCCATTGTGCAGTTTCTAGGAGACGGTACTGGGAGTAAAGGTTATACTTCTACACATACCTTGAGACGACACAGTTGCTCTTAAAAGAATCTGGAAAGGCTTTAGCTGAACAACTTTATAGAATTTGAAGTGCACATTAAAAATGCAGTGCAGTACTGTGTAAATTCACTTCTGAAGTGTAGCGACAAAAGGGAGAGAGTGAAGAAATTAGAGCAGTTCAGATCGTTTTATTTTTGTCACTTCAGTTAAAACAACAGCACATCTGCTGTGACTTTGGACATGAAAAATGCTAAGTGCTGTATTGCTCAGCTGTGTGGGGAAGAAGTAGAGCACTCATTTGAGAAGCAGATACTGTAATTTAAGAACATATGATGTCATTATCAAGGAAACAAGCAAAAACCTGCATAGTACAGAGGCTGCTGGTGGAACAGAGCATGTATGGCTAGAATGTTACTCTAGACTGAAGGCCCATGAATGAGCAGATTTTCTTCATGTTTCTTCAGTATAGATTTAGGTTTGTAATCTGCCATTTTTGTAATCAAATCATATAGACATACACACCACTTTCCAATTAACCATCTGGGTATAGTCTAATGATCGCATAGTTCAGCGAGTGTGTCACTCTGTACTGCCAAGATGTATTGATGTCCACTGTAAGTCTCATTTAAGAGACAAGTCCAAATAGCAAACTCCCCCTGATCCACTTACTGCTGCATCTCCTTAGCGTTAACAGGACCTTACATTGTTCTAAAAGACTGTGAGTGATAGGTTGTCTTGCAAATAAGAAACAGAACAGGACTAGCCATGAGGAATTAGAAATCCAGTTTCAGAACTATATGTAAGAAAGCTTCAGCAGTGTAATTTTGAATGCCCTATTATTCACAATTTACATTTCTGCATAAATCTTTCGAAGTGTCTCAGGCTTTCTGCAGTGCCTGTCCACACAGGCTCAAAAACACTGCAGTTTCTCAGGGATATACACTGTTTCTGGCTGATTTAAAATACTTTCTTGAATGGATCAGGTATTTTGGAGAAAGAAGGTTCAGAACTTGTTTTTCTGATGCCTTCCCATTTGTGACATATGACATTTAATAACCTGACTGTGGTTCATCCTATCAATTGTGCAACAAACCGTGACATAACATCAAAACATGTAGCTGAAATTTTAAGTATGTTCGTTGTTGGTTATAAGCTAGGCACAGGTATTGAATCCTGAATAGAGCTGAGAGTAATACTTCTTTGTAGTCACTGCCATACTTTTATGAATACTTGTTTGGATTATTTAAAAAATTAGATGTGTTCTTTAGAATCAGTATCTTTTTTCCCAAGGCAGCAGACAACAGCAGTGTCAATGTTTGCTAAGATTTCATTATATTATGCTGAATTATATGGAACTGTTGAAACAGACTTAATTTTAATGATGAAATAATCTTCTGGCCAGTGCATACGGGAAACAGTGACAGCCCTATGTCAAAGGCTATTTTACAGTACTAGTTATGCTTGGCAAAATATAGCCAGGAAAATAAATAAAAAAAAAAATAAAAATCCAACAATAAGTTGAGAAAGGATTTACCTAACTTTATAACCTACATAAATAATAAATTATATTAAAAAAAAAATTGTTGGATACATCCGCTGATCACTGTGGAGAATCTTCTGCATATTTTCTACCAAACAACTCGCTGATGTTGTGGTTTTTATTTTTTGGGTTTTTTTTCTTTTTTTTATCGAAACATCAGATATAAGCTACTGGCACAAGATTTCAGGACTGAAAAAACTGTTGGTCTAAACTGATAGAAAGATTCCTGTATTCAGAATATTCAGAAGTTACATATTTGGAAATTGCAAACCTTTTCCTCCCCGCTGCCTAGAGAAGAGAAAATGATTTTGTAAAGCTTAATCTTTCCTTTTTACTTCCTTTGCCTCCTGCTGTTTGTTAAATATTTTCCAGAGCTTTGGACTTAAATCTGTTTTTAATAAAACAGTACACAATATTCTTTTTACCTGACAGCAATGATCTCATAAAACATTTCCATAGTTATGTCAAGATACCTCAAAGGAATGATATATGAATTTATATATCAGTACATCACAGATTTCATTTTCACATGAAAAAAATATTGTTTGTAAAACTTCTTTTAAGCTCTACTTCCCATAAAGTAGTCTGTTATCTAGCCTAAATCACTCCTTCATTCCATACACATTCCCTAGTGAGACCCCTGTTCTCTAGTGAAAGCGTATAATGTTTTTGAAAAGATTTATCCCATCTCTGCTCATCCCTGATATGAATATTCAATGTTATTTTCTCCTGTAATGAGCTTGGCAAACATTAGTTGTCAAAACTTTATATTTACACACTTGCTAGAACATTCTTTTCTCTACTGTTCTCTCTTTTCAAGGTTAGTACCTTGATTCCCTCGCATGCTATTTTCTGAGTGCTGGCACCATGTCTCAATGCTTATTTAATTTGCCATAAATTCACAGAAGTTAAAGAAAGAGAAGACCTATTAGGTTATCTAGTCTGCCTCCCTGTCCATTCAGGATTGATCCTTATTGTTCATTCACAAATGTTTTGATCAGTTTAGGATCAGTTAAAATGTTCCATGCACTGGGGTTTCCGGCATTTATTACCTTAGGGAGTGTTTTTTCTGCAGTCTGATAGATTTTTCTTTCAGGAAGTTTTATTAAATGTTCTTGGTTTCAAATTGGCATATTCCCTTTCACTGAACTGTGGTCTTATTTTTCTCTCTAGCTTTAGTAGTCCAAGTTTAAATCAAGTCAAAGACTCTAAGTCACCTCATTTCCATTTAAACACTCTGTTTCCTTTGAACATTTAATAGTCTGAATTACAAAGCCTAGATCCAATGGCTTTCATTTTTTATTTTGTAATAGAATAGTCTCCCATACTTTCTTGTATTGTCAGTTGCTCCAGTTATATTCTTTACAAGTGTACTGTCCTTTATTTTCACTGATTTTACAACTGCTTTATCTCATATGCCCTCTGCAACAGTTTGAGTTACTCAGATTCACACCTCCCAACCGGACTCTGAGAGTAAGCACTTTTGCAGTCAGTCTTAAAAGGAAAAAATTGAGTTCAAAATTCCAAAAGGTGCTAATAGGACTTTCCAAAGGTCTCGTGCTGAGCACTTTTCAAAGGCATTAACTAGTTAGTAAAGAAATCTGAAAACCTGGGGAAAGTAGTGTTTGTCTTTTGAAAATGAGCCTTTAGTACACTCTCTAAAGACGTTTCAGTCAGGCAATGTTAAACTGCAAAACT
Organism: Charadrius vociferus; assembly: GCF_000708025.1. NCBI lineage: Eukaryota > Metazoa > Chordata > Aves > Charadriiformes > Charadriidae > Charadrius > Charadrius vociferus. The sequence goes on along the minus strand of NW_009648470.1, from coordinate 1,376,254 downwards.
TTCTTACCTTCCTTTACGTAGTCTGTGGTCCCTAAACTGGACATAAAGAGACGATAGAGTTCTTTCTCAGGAAAAATACAGAGTGACCTTCACAAACTTAAGGACTGGGACAACAGAAACCTCATACAGTTTGAAAAGGGAAAGTGGGGGAGGTTTTGCACCATGCTTTGAAATAGGCAATGAACCAGTTAGCTGAGTACTACTACTGGTGGTAGTACTCAGGAGTGGTTCTAGAGCATGCCAGGCCGAATATAAACCAACAGCATACCCTTATTGCAAATAACACAAGCCACAGACTGAGGTATTTTAGGAGGGTTGTGCCCAGAAGACCTAGAGAAGTTATCATCCTCTTTTAGTCAGTGTCAGTAAGGCTGCACCAAGAATAATGTACTCAGTTGTAGGCCATCGGTTGAAGAGAAATGGAAACTATAAAGGATCCCATGGAGGGATACCAAGACGTTCAAGAACCTAGGAAACATATCTGATGGAGACAGGATGGAAGGGATGGTCTTGTTTAGTCTGACAGAGAGGAGGCAGGAAACAGGGCGATCTAACAGTTGCTTACAATTACCTGAAGATTTGTTACAGTGATGACGGAGCAAAATTTGTCTCATGAGTATCAGGCAAAAGATAGTAACCACAAATTGCATGGGAGGTTCCAAGTGGACGCTAGGAAAAACTTATCACCATGAGGATAATGAAGTAGAAATTGTCCAGACAGACTTGGGAATCAGTCTCTGGAGTTTTTCAGGACTCATTTAGGCAAAGCTGTAGCTGACCTGGTCTATCATTGACAATAGGACACTTTCAAGTACAAGAGGACCTCCACATGTCATTTTCCAACTAACATTTTTGTAATTCTGGGAAATTCAGAATTTTGTGGTTCTGAGAAATCTAGAAATCAAAATGCTGGCAGAAACAAGCTGATGCTTCCTGACCTTTGTGTTAGGAAGGATTTTCAGTGTGTTGTCAGCGTACCCCTGTCCTGACTTATGTCTGTCCTCCTCCTCCACTAAAGTATTGCCCTGAAGTCACTATATTGCCAGGGGGATGGTCTACCTTGAGGAGTAATGGATGTGAATTTATTTGTACTTGTTTGGTGCACAGTGTTTGACATAAAAAATTCAGCAAAATATTGCTGCCAACATGGACCCCAAATTAACTGTGAACCTAACCTACCTATTCCTGATGGCAACTTTATCTTTCCACATAGTTGTACAGGAAACTGTCATAAATTGAGATCATAATAAATATTGCTGATCAGAAGCAAACTCACTTTACTCACCAATGTATTTTAAAAAACATCACTTCACTCCCTCAGACTTATCCATTTCTACTATAGCCATTAATGGTGAAATCCCCATTAACTTCAATGGTTTAGGATCAAGCTCTTAGAGGGATTCATTAAAAAGCAATAATAACAGAAGAATGGGTCAACTTCCTAGTACAACATTTTGCCCTTTATATTTCTCAGCTTCTGTTTCTTTTAAGCAATAAATGATATTGGATTTCCTAAACATAACATAACCCCAGATGCCAGTGCTATTTTCAAGAAGAGGAATTTGCATATTTTAAATCAGGGAGGAAAGTAAGGATAGTATTATGTGCTTTTCTCATTTGAAGTAGGCAAATACTTGCATTGAGCACTACAAAACCAATAGCAAGATAGTGTCACAGAGAAGCAGAGAAGTCATATTCTTAATTACAGAGTATCTGACACTTAAATTTAGAACCCAAAGTCTGGAGAAGGTTCTGCATGAGTCTAGAGTAATTAAATGACAGTACTGATCTCCTAAATGTCACACAGATCTGCGACATGGAAATAGCAAACATCTGTTTGTTCAAGAGCAAAACAAAAGCTTTGAGTTTGATAAAGGATATTTTCTGTAGTGAGTTTGCAGTTTTTTAATATCATTTGGAGAAATGAATTGGTTACCTAAACTGCTAATCTCCCTGTTTAGTGGAAATGGTATATCCCTGGTTCACATCTGGAAATGTATGTTATACAGCAGGGTATCACAATATATACTGAAATGATGGCTTTACCAGGTAACAAAGATATAGCATATTCTGTAGTCTTAAAACTTTTGTCGATGTTGGCTAATTAGTACTCAGAAGAAACTCGTAACATAGTAGGAAAATATAAATCTTCTGAGGCAGAGACTTTAAGTGACTTGCCAAAAGCCATACAGAAAGTAATTCTAAAAGCCAAGATTAGAATTCAGAAATTTCTGGCTTTTTGCCCTGCACTCAGTGCACAGCCTGTGCTAGATTTGAAATTCCACTGGTGTTTCTACTAAAAATGCAATTTTCCAGGTTTAACATAACAACTGTTTGAAATTACATTGATTTAAAATATAACACAAAAGATTTTAATCCATACCACGTTTATTTTGAGAGTAGCTTTAATAACTCTCACAAAAGTTTTAACATCTTAAGACTTTTTATGTAGAGGATGGTAGGAAACCACACAGAATACAGGCAAAGTTTTAGACAATTTCTCTCTTTTCACTTGTGTCCTTCAAGCTCTAAAATAATAAACTTCCTTCTATGAAACTTCTTCTTTTTGATTACACACTGAGAGCCATTATGAATTTGAAAAAGGTGATCCCTGAACTCTTTGTATTTATTAAAAATGGTGTTAAACAAAAGACATCCTGTTTAGAAACTATTCACACGAATACCTCTTTTCATGCTTGCTGTGGAAAAGACATGGATGAGAAGTGACAAAAAACACTTGCAGAGTAGAACCTGAGTAAGATTTGCAGATAATTGAGGCACTCAGCTTAAAAACTATCATAAAAAGTACAAAAATACTTTGTAGTTTATAACATATGAAATTAACTTTTGCATTCACGAGATGCATATATACATAGAAGTGCACTATCCTTTCTGAGCTGACTGCCTTGCAGACAGACACAACAGCTATCTCTCTCCGAAAACTAGTTATGGAATTCACGGTGCCTGATGTTTTACAGAAGATTTTTTTTTCTTTGTTTTTTTTTTTTTTTTTTTAGAGACACTTGCATTTTTTACATTTCTGACAGCTGCAATCCAAAGGTGTTTCTTTTGACCTAGTACAGTAAACTCTGTGGAGAGCACTGCAGATAGTGGTGGGGCTACATGACTTTTGGATCAGACACCACATGAGACCAGATATCTTGATAGTATGATTAAGTGAGTCCCAACCTATTCGTTTATTTTGGACAGGGTCTGCATATTATCAGATGATACTCTTTGTCACTCAAATGTAGCATCAGTGACACTGCTGTAATTTTTGCCTTCCGAGATAAGTTATCAAATATTCAGAGAAAACCTAATAACTCTCATGCAAATGTTAATAGAGTTAATTTTAAAAATTATTTTACTCAAATGATGGCACCTATTTTCTTTTCTATAGAAGCTTATTAACCAGTAGGCACTGATCTAGTGTTTAATAAAACATTTCAGATTCCTGTGGCCAGTAAAAAAGACATCTGAAGAAATATAAATCTAGCAGTCAGTGGTGGAGAAATTTTGTGTTATGGTTGGTGTTCTGGGAGAGCCTTACGAGATAGTTTACATGCAACACTGGTTGATAACATGTATGCATAGTCCCATTGTGTTCTGAGCTTTTATAGGCAACCTATGAGACAAAAGCTTTTCTGCAATATAGAAAGAATGACTGTCAATTGTCCACTTACAGTGTAAACTGTGTATGAAGTCCGAGACTGCTTGAACACTGTAAAATATTTGCCTTGTATTCCTAAGAGAATAAATACTTTAGCCTGACCTAATTATGGCTTGCAACAATCTCAAAAGCTTCCGAGCCATAAAACTAGTGATCTGAGCATTAGGTCTACTCTGGGTGGATTTTCTGTGGATCCTTATTGTGATTTTAGTATCAATTTATTCAAATTCTTACTGGCAAGAAAAAAAAGTCTATGCCAAAGAAAATAAATGTCTTCATTTTGAAGACTGAGCCTGAGTGAGCATGTACTCTACTGACTGTAATATTAAGACTGTTTTCAACTCTTCTAGTTGCATTTCAGGCAGGGCCTAATCTAGAAGACATACTTTGAAAATGCCCCCTGAGTGAGTGTGGTAGGTTGACCTTGGCTGGATGTCAGGTGCCCACCAAGCCATTCTAAACTCCGGCTCCTCAGCTGGACAGAGAGAGAGAAAATATAACAAAAGTCTCATGGGTTGAGATAGGACAGGGAGATCACTCACCATTTACCATCTCAGGCAAAACATACTCAACTTGGGGATATTAGTTTAATTTATTACCAATCAAATCAGAGTAGCATAATGAGAAATAAAACCAAATGTTAAAACACCACCCACCACCCCTCCCTTCTTCCTGGTTTGAACTTTACTTCCGATTTCTCTACCTCCTCCCCTCAAGTGGTGCACGGGGACAGGGAATGGAGGTTGTGGTCAGTTCATCACATGTTGTCTCTGTAATTCCTTTCTCCTCATACTCTTCCCCTGCTGTCATGGTTTGGGCTGGACTAGCCATGCTACCAGTGTGGGGTCCCTCCTATGGCAGACAGTCCTCCACAAAATTCTTCAACATTGGTCCTTCCCATGGGAGGAAGTTCTTAATGAACTGCTCCAGTGTGGGTCTTTTCCACGAGGTGCAGTCTTTCAGGAACAGACTACTCCAGTGTGGGTGACCCATGGGGCCCACAGGTCCTGCCAGAAACCTGCTCCAGCATGGGCTTTACTCCATGGGGTGACAAGCTCCTTTGGGCACTGTGGTGTGCAATCCCTGCCACCCACCACTTAGGCCACTTGGTACTTGGCACGATTTCCTCCCCACCTGGGCCACAAAATATTACAATGACCAGAATGATACATAATGATCTAACATGAAAGAAAGAAAGGGTGGAGAGCAATGGACTAGGACATTCTGGTAACCCCGTAGTGTGCCTGGTTCCCATGGCTCCTACTGTTTGAAGATAATAACTATAATCAGTCACTCCAAACAACATATGGATCATGGCCATAGAGAGGGGGGTACCAGGACCACAAGTCCTAGCAAGTCCTGTCCTACGTCTCACTGTGCTGGTGTTGCACAGCAGTTTTTTCCCCTTCTTAAATATGTTATCCCAGAGGCGCTACCACCATTGTTGACTGTCTCAGCTTTGTCCAGCAGTGGGTCCATCTTGAAGCCAGATGGCACTGGCTCTGTCAGACATGGGGAAGCTTCTACCAGCTTCTCAGATAAGCCACCCCTGTAGACCCCCACTACCAAAACCTTTCCATACAAACTTAATACAATGAGCAATGAAAAAAAGGCAATCAGGGGTATTTCTAATTCCCTATTTCCCTAAGAATTCTATAAGAGATATATTAACACTATCCTGAATAGCACTGACAAGCTGGGCAATTCTTGTTTCAGAGACAGAGTCCGAAAAACTTAAGAAGTTCTACTGGTGAAAACTGAGACACAAAAGGTATTAATGAACAGAAGAAAAGGGAGTTTCAAACTCTATTTTTTTTGTTTGTAAGGATATCAGGAAAGAATCCTGGAATCTATTCTTAGCCCTGTTCCAATCTCTACCAGGCTGCTTGTCTGACTTCCAAAGGAGATGTGTTTCAGAACTTCAAATTGAACATATGTTTTCTGAATTGTAGCTATGGCTTTATGCATGACATCACTGCTGCTTGTGATACACAATGAATTTAAGGAAACAGACTTGATCTTTGCTAACTAATTTACTTCCATTGTTAATATACCACAATTTATCGATTTTGATCATATTTAGGCATTTATTCAGCTATTACTTCACCACTATATTCTGGGGGCCACCCAACTGGAAACCAGCTTGGCAGAAAAGGACCTGGGGATCCTGGTGGACACCAACTTGAACAGAAGCCAGCAAAATGCCCTTGCGACAAAGAATGTTAATGATATCCTGGGCTGCATTAGCAGGAGTATTACCAGCAGGTCGAATGATGTGATCCTTCTCCTCTATTCAGCGCTGGTGAGGCCACACCTGGACTGCTGTGTCCAGTTCCGAGCTCCTCAGTACAAGACAGAAATCGACAAACTGGGGAGAGTGCGGGAAAAAGGCACTAAAATGACTAAGGGACTGAAGCATCTCTCCTACAAGGAAAGGATGAAACAGCTTGGACTGTTCAGCCTAGATAAGAGAAAGCTCAGCGAGGATCTTAGTAATGTGTATAAATTCCTGAAGGGAAGATGCAAAGAGGATGGAGGTAGGGTGCCCAGTGAACAGTCCATCTGAATAAGAAACACTTTTTTTGCTGTGAGGGTGGGTGAGCACTGGCACAGGTTGCCCAGAGGGGTTGTGGAGTCTCCCTCATTGGAGGGAATTGTCTTCAAAGCACATCTGAACACAGTTCTGCACAACTGGCTCTAGGTGTCACTACTTGAGGAGGGAACTTGAGGAGGACCAAATGACCTCCAGAGATTCTTTTCAACCTCAAACATTCTGGGATTCTATAACAGTGCAAGATTTTATGCTCTTTAATGAAAAGTAATACCCAAACATGTTTAGTTTTTTTCGGGGGGCTGAAGTGGTTTGGTTTTTTTTTTGGAGGGTGAGCTCTGATACTTGGGGAAAGTACATTACCATATGACTTTTAAGACTGATTGCAATGTGACACCGAAGATAAAGAGAATTTTGTTTGTAAATTTTACATTTTCTGCATGTGTAGAGGGAGTAAGGATTTGGGTTTGGGGTTTGTTTGTTTGTTTGTTTGTTTGTTTTTTTCCTGGTGGAGGAGATGTATAGAGTACACCATTTATGTATGTGTAATAGAGTGAGGGCTTCTAAAGAAAAAGGTAAGTGATGAAGCTCACAGGCAGAGAACACAGGAATGATTCTGTTCTGGAACGAGTAACTCACAGATCACAGATTTCTGTGAAAGAAGTCAGTCACTGACTTTGTTCTCTGGCTGTCCTACCATCATGGGAGAAGCGGGTATGAAACAGAAATCAATCCACATCCTTTGATAGAAGTGACCAGTTAAAAAGAGGGACATCATAAAGTAACATTATTCTTTTTTTTATAACCATATAGTAGTAGATTTTCTGCTTATTGCCATAGAATCAAAACTGACTTTAATCAATAGAAAACTATTATTCAGGTGTTCAAAATTCATCCTTCCAAACTCTATCCAGCATTCTGACATTTATATTTAAAAGGTTTGCTTTTCTTTATATCTTTCATTCCCGATCAATTGGTGTAGTTTAAAAGCAACAAACATCAGTTGTTCACCTGTGCTAACAGATAAAAAATTACATTCCAAGATTTAAAATTGTAGTCTTCGGTTTACAGTAAATGCTCACTGTGGAATTCCTATTATGTATTAAGTTACATTGTATTCTTCATTTTTTTATATGAACAAAGAATTTGTCTGTCACATTTTTTAATAACACTCCTTTTCTATTTCTGTCACTGTATCTGCCTCAATGTAAAATCAATGACAGCAGTTAAAACTCCAGTAAACACTTCTAATTATCTTGGTTTTGTAAGACCACTTTCCAGTTTTGTTAGAGCAATTTCTTTCCATATTCCTATTTATGAAGCTACCTGCTCCAAAAGTCTGCAAGCTATTCAAATGATAAACATTTCCAGTCTAGCTTACTATCATTTTGTTTCCTATTTTATGAGCTTTTGAGACCGAATTCCCAGAAAAAGTTACATGTTGCCTACGTGCCATCTGTAGTTTAGATTCTCAGTGTGAAAAGTACCTTCCACTAGCTTTTAAATCAAAACTACCACCAGTGTCAAACTCCTGGAAATCAGGGCAATTCAATTATTTCCTGATAGCAGAATGACATATCCTCCTGACTATGTTTTTATTAAATACCTAAAAGCTATAAATCCCAGCAATTTGTCATTCTTCTGGGTAACAATCTATAGTGTGTCAAAAAGCTTTTAGACTTTTGTTATAATAATAACCATATTTATTGTTCAGTACTTCACAGTTAATGATCTATACATAATGCCCTCCACCACAAAGACTGAAACTTGCTGCAGTATAATTGTAGCTGCCTTGTATTACTTATGCACTTTCATAATTTATTATCAATTTCTATTCTAAACAATCGTGTGTGAAAATGTGTCTCGAAGACTGCTGTGGTGAATTTCCAAGGCTGATGAGACCAGCAGCAAATACTGGTTTGATAACTAAAGGTTAAGAATTCTGCTTTCATGCATAGTGCATTTTCTTGTTAGCACTGAACCTAAAAAACAAGCCATTGCCACTTACCTGTTTGTACCTTTCACCCATGTATTTTGCAGGTAAGCCATTATCCTCTCTGCCATCTGCTTTTCCACTATGCAAAATGAAACATATGGGCCAAATCCATATTGTTGTACAAACCAGACACTTTATAAAATATAGAAAATACTATTATAGTTGAGTATTAATTTTTGGTAACCTGACCTGTAAAAGAGACTCTGGCCATATGTTTCCAAAAGCAACTAATGCTCTTAGCTAATAGGCAATTTCTTCTCCAGAAGGCTCTCTCATTTCATGACTTATTGTATTTATATGTGTATATTTTATTTAGCAGTGAAATATTCTCTGTTTTCTCCAGACATTTGATCCTTGTAACTACTCAGGGAAATGTTGCTTTTTAAGTTTCTTAGATTAATATTCAATAACAACCTACTTTTTTTTTAAATTTTATTTATTTCTAAAACATTCACAACTTGTACTTGACAGTGAAGTAGTCTTAATTTGTTCATTTGTTCTACTACTCCCACACTATTGTAATTCAGCTCCCATGGATTGTCAGCAGAAATCTATTTATCAGCTGCATTTTGTTCAACATACCATCGCAGGGTTCCTAAACAACAATGAAAAAAATCACATTTCATTCCATTCTATTAGACTTCCATTGGTTCCCAGATTGCAACAAAATTGATTTTATGGAGCTTTATATGACTTTCTCTTGCCTCACTTTTACTACCATATGTTTTTACTTGTTCACTTTTAATCAACCTCACAGCACATTCTGAATAAGCAAAATCCAGATTTCAGTTTGACTGTTCACCCCCTACAGACTATTAGCTAAGGTCTCCCTTCTACATAGTTTTTCCTTATGGCTTGGATGTATGGAAGTAGTACATGTATAGAATGTATTGTGCTGTCTATTTACTCATGTAGTTAGATCATACAGGAAAGAAGAAAAGAAGGGGAAGAAATCTTGAAATGGAGAGGAAAGCTTTAAGGATCTTCCATTACCCCTGTCACCAAAAAAGTCAAGAAAGTTTCAAGCAATATCAAACAGAGGGATGATGTCAAAAAGAACAGAAAGTTATAATTGGCATATTTAATCAATGCTTCTGAGTATATTTACAAGAGAGGACACTAACAGCTTACTATTTGGCACTGACAGTAAGAATACTTTATCCTAGATGACTGCAGGGTCTGTGTGGCAAAAGGATTAAATTAATTGGAGAGATTCAAAAGTAGCAAATCTCTAGGATCAGGCAGAATTCAAGCCAAGTTCTTTAAAGCACAGCAGAACCAATGTCACTCATGATGGCGAGAAATCCAAAATAAAGGTCTCTGAAGGCTAAGGATGTGAAATGAGGAGCAAAAGCAATACTCTTAACTTCCAGGCACCAAAATACGAGCCTGATACATAGAAATTATAACAGCATCTGCATATAATGTCTGAAAGGAAGTTTATAACACAAACAAAGAAAAAATTCTGATTGGACGTCTGTTGATTTCAAAGTAATGTATTAATAAAAAAAAAAACAAAAACAAAAACGGAAGACGGAAGAAGGCATCACTTATTGTATTTTCCCTGCTTAATGTAAGTCAGATGACTTGCTTTCTGGTGTCGCCAACATTAGCACTCACAGAGTGACACTAAAATTCTCTGCAGGAGACCTTCTATTCACAAAACCCAGGAATATCTGAAGCCTAGTGTTTAATACCTCTTTGATGTGATGGATATCTCAAGCTTTCTATCATGTAGAATCAAGATCTATTGTTTTTAGGTTTTCAATAACATTTCACAAAAAGCAACATATAAGTTATTAGTCTTAAATTTCAAACCATTTGATGGAATTATTCCTCAAGGAAATCAGCTGCTGTTACTATGCATCACCATTTTATTTCAAATTCATAAATCTGTATTGATTTTCTGTGGCATATAATATTTGGGTAATAGCTCAAACAAAATCCATCTGGCACGATCAGCTGGGGATGCTGAACTTAGTGAATCAGACTGAAAAGTTACAATATGCTGTGTCAGTAACATAATATCAACTATTCAAGAAGTAATAATTAAAGCCACAAAAGGAAAGAAGAATAAAATAATAATTTAAATAAAAAAAAAAAAAGGAAAAAAGATGAAGGAACAAAACGAAGTACTCTAATAGTTCATTTCCCAAACAAAGGTACACAATAAAGATCTAGATTTGATGAAGAAGAACATATAATAATTAATAACCATAGCCTGGCACTTGATGTACCTAACCAAAGAAGACATTCACTACATTATATGAAGAAAGGACATACTGCCTGGATTTTCTAACCCATAACCTAAGTAGCAAAGACAGTGTTGCAGGTATCTGATACTCATGAACCTCCTGCACTGGAAGGACCCTGCCAAAGGCCTCCCAGAAACTCAGATAGATGACAACTGTAGCTCTTCCCTTGTCTACTGATGTAATCATTCCATCATAGAAGGACACTAGGTTGGTCAGAAAGGATTTACCCTTGGTGAAGCCATGCTGGCTATCTTGAACCACATCCTTGTCTTCCATGTGCCTTAGCAGAGCTTCTAGGAGGATCTGCTCCATGGTCTTTCCTGGCACAGAGGTTAGGCTGATAGACAATAGTTCCAGGGTCCTCCTTTCTACCCTTTTTAAAAAGGGGTGCAATGTTTCCCTTTTTCCAGTTACCAGGGACTTCACCTGACTGCCATGACTTTTCAAATACCATGGAGAGTGGCTTGGAAACTATATTAGTCAATTCCTTCAGGACTTTGGGATGCATCTTGTCAGGTACCATAGAATTCTGTATGTTCAGGTTCCTCAGGTGGTCACAAACCTGATCTTTTACAGTGGGAGGGACCTCATGCCTTGAGGTGTCTCCACTCAAGGTGTAGGAAGAGAGGCTACCAGTAAAGACTGAGGCAAAGAAATTGTTGAGTACCTCAGCCTTCTCCTTGTCCTTTGTTATCAGTTTGCCATCCCTGTTCATTGGGGGCAGCATGCTGTCTTTGACCTTCCTTTTCTGGCCGCCATAGCTGTTGCAGCTCTTCTTATTATTCTTTGTGACCTTTGCCAAGTTCAGCTCAAGCTGCACCTTGACTTTCCTGACCCATTCCTACACAACCAGGCAGTGGAATATCAGTACGTTTGCTTATACTTTAATGTTTGGTTCAATACTAAATGCAGTAAAGTAAAAATGCATCTAGGGAACGTACATACCCTTCTATCAAAAATTAGAAAAATACATTTGGAAAGTATCACACAGTATGAACCTCTCTGGCTTCATTTGAAGCATCAATAAATACATATTCCTTAATTCCTAGGTAGGTTTTTTTTGTAAAATGAAGTTCAGTGGAATTCACTTATTAGTAAATAATGAGTAAACAAAACTAAAGCCCTTTTTTTGTCCTCTTCCAAACCAAGTAGCACCCACCCAGTTAAGAATAAAATAAGGCTGCTATTGCAAGAGTACTTGGTATGTTACGGTTTTGGAGAGGTGTAGTTAGAGATGTCAAACAATCGCAGACATTCAAATCAGTGTCTTGAGCTGGACCAGGGCACGTGTGCAGTAACTGCTGCTGTATTTGTAGTGTGGAGAGCAGGTCCAGATACCAGAATTTTATCAGGTTACAGAGGGAAAAAAAGAACTATATGCAAAATAACTTATAGTTTCCCTTTGCCTTAGGTCAGACCTACTCTGTCAGAAATGTGGCTATAATACATTCATATATAATAAGTTTAGGTTGTTTGGTTTTTTGTTTTTGTTTTTGTTTTTTTTTCTAAATAGATGATGAAATTTAGCAGTGAACATACAGAGGATGGGACCTTTTCAAGAGCAATTATTTGAGCTGTCTTAAACCCTTTGTGTAGGAGGCAGACTATCTACATGAGGTATCTGTTGATTACATATCTATTTGATTTAAGACAGACAAATTCAGGGACAATGAGTCATACCTCTACACTCTGCAACAGTACATATCTTACCACACTTTCACTGAAGTTAGTCATTCCAAGGCTAGCTACCATTTTTAAGAAAAGGATATGACTGCCTTAAAACCACAGCTTTTAATCTTAATACTCGCAGAGCTTGAGGAACTAGTAAATTAAGATCTTTACTGGAACACTGTTCCTGTGCTTTTGTCTTATCCTTCACTTTCTATTAATCTTTTATATTACCCATATGCTAAAAGAAAAATTGTCCAACCTAGTAGCCCAATTAAATTTATTACTGTTTTTTTTTTTTTCTGTAAGGCATCTTCAAATTGGTGTTCAAATATTTTATATTTAAAAAAATAATAAATAAAAGCACAGTTCTGCATTGAAACATTTCAATCAGAAAATCATATTTAAGAAGTACTAAATTCAGCATAATGGTTGGAGACTGTGCCATCTGTCCTCTGTTCCATGGAGCTATTGACCACTTTTGCAAAAGTCTGAAAAATAAAATGTAAGTATTAAAGCACTTTCATTCTAAATTCATTTTGCAACTCAGGAGATATCCCACTTACATTTTCTAAAAAGTCAATTTGGTCAATTGCAAGTGAATAACAAATTAACTGAAGAGCAAGGTAACATGGATAAAACTTTTATTTAAGTCAAAGAAAGCTTTACTACTGACTGTAACAGAGCTAAGACTTCACCCAGTAGAAAGATTACAGACACTGAAACTTAGTATGAGATCTTTGTTGTCCTGATTTTTTGTTATAAAACAGCTATACAAAATTCAAACCAGGGCCTCAACCCTAGAGGATGCATACCAAGGAAGAAAATTTTGTCAATTCAAAGATCTATTGATTTTCTCCATTGGCATGTTTCATTTTAAACAAAATTTATATGGAAAAGTACAGAAAATATTTTCTTCAATTTAAATTCAAAGCTGAAATCCTGAGGACACACAGAGAAATACACATAAGTTATTAAAATCAATATGTTAGTTCTCAATTATTGCATTTTAAATTTATATCCTTGCTTCAGAATATTACTTCAGAAATGAATGCAAACTCAAGGGCTTGTTTCCCTCACATAATTTAGCGGTATGTTTGCAATGAATAAAGTATTTCTGAACAAGCTGGTATATCCACATAAAGTACTAATGAAATGACATTCAGAGGCAAAGACAACTAGCAATTCTGCAGCACTGCTGAAGTAGCTACTTCCATTTCTTGGGCTGGTTTGTTTGAAACTTTTTGGTAGTTCTTTATGGTACTTCATTGGGCAGACACCAAATACGCCCTAAAAGATATATTTTGCTAGATAGGGTTGTATCTAATCTTTGCACATTTTTTAAACTATTTATTCTAGAGCTACAGCTAACTGTATTGTTTGAGAACACAATTAATTTAAAGACATATTTTTGTCATCTTTATTCCCATTGCAGTTTGCATTTCCTTTGTTTTAAGACATATCTTCACAAGAACAATTGGCACCGGTTATACTGTTAAAAATAAAATGTCAAAGGCATTATTTAATATGTTTGGACGTTTAGGTTTTCCTGCCTTTGAAGCCCAAACAAGGACAGGTGATGATATGTGTTTAGTATATCCTCATGGTTGGGTCAGGATGCAACCTAGACATAGATCTAACTATTGGGGCTGATAAGCTCTTCTGGATCCACCATTGCCAGTTTAGTCAGAGAACTGCCGAACCAAGAGAACGAAGAAATCTCTGTGGCCTAACATTTAGGATGATCAGCTGGAAAAAGAAGCCCTAATTTCTGCTTATGCATCCTATTTAGTCACAGCTCTGACTTAGGTACCTGATTTTTTAAGGGGAAAATTTTGTGGCTTTGGCATTTGCTGTATTCATTTATTTTAGTATCAATCACTGTATTTTGTTTTATTTTATTTTATTTTATTATTTGCAGTTACTTTTCATTGCTTCCAGTGCAACCTGAATAGTGACACTTTCTCCTCCAGCATACAAAGAGCCTTCCATCCTGGGTTTTGGTGGTGCTCAGGAAGATGTCCATGAAGCCAGTCATACATGCACTGAGACAATAGCAGGACCTGTATGGGTAAAGTCATTCAGGTGTAAGAGCAGAGTACCTAAATCTTTTAAATAAATATATGTACAGTACCAGCCTTTTCCTCAAATGCAGTGCAGTAGCTCTGTCAGACAGCAGTACAGGAATGGTACTACGATCTTCCGACCTCTTCCACAGTACTATGGAAGGAGCATAACGGTCACAAACCTCAGCCATTATTTTGAGGCCTTTGAGATAAAAGCCAATAACATTACTGTTCAAGTTGGTGTGAAGTGTTAATGATAATATGTCAGTAGTGCTCTTATTTTTTTATAATTTTTAATATTTTAAATGTAAAGAAAAATATTTAAAAAGTCAGATTGTTTTATGTGCCAAGGTCGGACCTTGGAAAGGACAAATATTTCCTTGGAGAATGAAATTCTGAGATCCACGACCTTTGGTGAGCTGTAGAGGACTGTATTTTCTTTTGCCCAGGCTAAGGCAAAGCTGTATATTTTCTTGGTTTCTCTGACTTTCCTTTTCTGGATTGTGTGTAAAATTGCCTCAATACATTATAGCAAATTACACCTGAGGCTGAAATCGGGGATTTATAACATTAGCAAAGGGAAATAGATATGTGAAGAGAGAATAAAACAACAATGCACTAAGCATAATATTAAAACAATTACATAAAGAATATAAAGCTAGGTTATTATATTTCACTACTCTTCAATGCATAAAGGCAAGGATTATTGGTTTTGTTTTGGTTTTTTGTTTGGTTTTTTTTTTTTTAATTTCTTCTGATAGTTCACTTAAAATTTCCTTCAAGAGATAGGCAATTGGAAAATACCAAAGCAAGCTATGAAATGTGTTTGAAAATATGTTTTTATATTAGAGATACAGTATTCAACTCCACTTTTGCTGAAGTTAGTAAGTAATAGAACATAGCAATAAGGGCCAAAATTCTACAAATCCTGTGGTTATTTTGGGCTTGGGGTCTAAGTCAGATTTTTGTAAAGAATTATTTTATTATTTTTTTTTTTTCTTCCTGTTTATATCACTGTTATAGAATATGGTTGTTCAGGGTTTTGTGTCAGAGAAAGAGATTTCTCTGACACCAGTTTCTCTCTCTACACTAAGCTAATTAAATAAAACAGAATAGAGATTTCAACTCTAATAAATCTGATTCTGTATTAAGACGCTGTGTCACTTTTGTAGCTCTTTCAATAAAGCCAGGTGGGATTGATCCTAAAGATGTTTTAATCATTGTGCATGACATTAGAAATATTTTTTCAATCCTACCCTATCAAACTGATTGCTTAAACATGAAAATCTGCATACCCTGTATTAACTAGTATGAATTAGTTTGTGCAAAAGACAATTGACAGACTATCACATAAAATTCATGTTATTTTTTTTCTTTGAAGTAGTATCACAAGGGAGACTGATTTTCACTGCTGCAATATTCAATAGATCATGAAATATAATCACAGTCTGTAACACAGAAAGTAGTGCCACAAAAATAATGTACACTGATTTTCTTCCAGCTGATTTTACAAAATATCATTCAAGACATGTTTGAAAAGTCCCTCATGTGAGTTTTACTTTTTAATTCTAGTGTTGATTAGCTTCACATTACGTTATATTTAACTTGCATTCTATAAAGAAAAGCAAAACTATGATACATGCTCATGAAACTACACATTGAGATACCAGTTGTGTAAATCCTTATGCACGGGCTTAACTTTAAACGTCTAAGGATATCCTAAGGATATTAATGATATGACCATGTTAAATATATTCATGAACCAATATTTTCAGAACTAGGGACTAATTCTATACATTTTTCTTATGGTATTCATTATAAGCTTTGTGATGTCATCATTGTATCTGGAACAAAACAATGAATATAATTCTGTGGTTATTTTGTTTCTTATTAAGGTTGCCGATCTGAACACTGTGAATAATCCTTAACACAAGACTTTTAAAGATTTTAGTCCTTTTAAAATCCAGATCTCCGACATCCACAGAACTGAAGTCAGAATTATAATTCTGCACCAGGTAAAGTTATCTTTCAAACCTGCAAACCAAAGTACTGAGGGTTTTTATTTTTTTTTTCCTACCTTTCTTTTTTTTTTTTTTTTTTTAATCAACCATTGCTTCATGTGCCTGGAAGCTATAGTAGCAAGAAGGTTGGAATGATATTCACACTGCTGAATTGATGTTATTAACAGTTCTTCTGTTATCCTGTAGGTCACTTGCTATAGAGGACAAAGTTATAAATCTAGTGAAGATCCTTCAGACACTAAGTCAAAGGTTAAAACAGGCTATAGAAAATAAATGACTAAACTGTTCCTATGGGAGCTTTCTATGCACAGTATGTTGGTGGGATACGAGTTTCCACAGCAACCACAGATTCAATATCAGAGCGTAACACTCCTACATTATGCTGTATTACTTCTGATTCCGTATGCCTAGCTAGTGTATTTGTATGGCCTCCTCACCTATTATGGTACTGAATATATTTTTCACCTCTACATGCTTTACTTTAAAACTGGACTCCTAAAGTATCTCATAAGCTATAAGAGCTGTTGAAATTGTATAAGTGACTGTCACATACGCGTCAGATAAATCAACATTTTCATGACCTTGGCAGTTTCAGGACCAGTCGTCTTTACATGAGAATGAGTTGATTTTGAATGATTTCTACAAGGTTCTGTTTTATAAATAAAGGGGAGAGGAGGTGAGAAAGGTTACATTTTCTTTCCTTTATTCTTATATTTTTCCACATATAGGAAATTTTATCTGTAGAATTAGAAAAATGGTTTGTTCTGCCAATATACCCTCACCTATTTCTCAATAAAGGTATGGAAGGATAGTCACTTATAAGCAACTTCAGAAGAGAAATTTCTGGGAATGCCCTTCTTTATATAATTAAAAGTTCAAAGATCTTTCAAACAATTTCTTATTTCAAGCAGTATATCGTCCCAGAGTCTGCATATAAATAATGCTAATTGTGCTAAACTAGCAGTAAATGAGGACATTCCTTCGCAAAGCTATAAAAAATTTGTATGGGCCAGTGAAATGGATATACACATTACGCAAGGCAGAACTAGATTCTTTGCTTTTGGTATGTTTCTTTTCTTTTTGAAAATACTTTGTGTTATAGCGGTGTTTCATCATAGGACATTCCTCCAAATCCTACAAGTTGATAGGACAACACTGAAAATCACCAAGTGTGATCAAGGTACTAGAAGTACTATTTGTGAAAAGAAAAGAAAAAAAAAAGCCAAAAAATAACAACCTAACAACAATAATAAAAGCTAACTAACCAATTTTCGCTTGACTATTGGCCAAATCCAGACTATTTTTTCAGTAGAGTCATTGGTGAAAGAATTACTCTAAAAGGCACAGAAAGCAACCATATCAGCATATATACGGGGCTAACCACTAAGTTAGGAAATTAATTAGCAACTATAGATAATAAAAGAATTGAAGTCATTGTAATTTCAAATTTACCATTGAAAAGATAGCTTATAATTATTTTGTTCTGTTACATTCTAGTCATTCTGAAGATTTGACTGACAAAAATTCCTTGTACAACTTCTCTTCCATGGTTTTGCATGATATATCTTAAATCAAGCAGTGGACCAGGCTGCTCAGGGAAGTGGTTGAGTTACATCCCTGGAGGTATTTAAAAGATATGTAAACATGGTGCTTAGGGACATGGTTTAGTGGTGGACTTGGTAGTGTTATGTTAATGGTTGGATTTGATGATCTTAAGGGTCTTTTCCCAGCTAAATGATTCTAAATAGCAAATCTAAGACAAAATTCAAGAGGAATTTTAAATTTTAGACTGCAAGGCAAAAGCTGACATGTTGATATGATCTTCTCAAAGCTGCAAATGTTAAAAAAGAAATGAAAGCATTAACCAACACATTTATCTTAAACCTATAATTCAACTAACAATGATTAACCATCTGTACTGAATATTGTGCACTAAAATGTTATATGTTGCAGCACTTTCTAAAGTGGAGAATGTGCTTTTCCTTCAGATTTTGCTTGTTATATATAAGCTTGTCTAAAATAATAATATATTTACTAGGACAGAAAAAAGAACATTGTGTCCTGATCATTAGTGCATTCATCTAAGATAATCAAATTCCATTCCCTTTTGTAATTAAAGACTTTACACAAAATGGAACAGATCTGAAGAGAGACTAGCAAAGAATCACCACTACCATGTAGTCTGATGCATAGGACAATCTTGGGCTGTATGGAGGACCCTGACTTACAAGCTTGTCATAATTTGGCTACGGAAGAAATAGAAATTAGGGTTTTCAATGTACACAGTGTTTTTTTGGAAAACATTAAAAATAAAAGGAAACAGTGAAGAAGAAAACCCCAAAACTACCAAAGTCAAAATCATTTTCTGTGCTTTGAGACTTGATTTTAAAACCATACTCTAATAAAACGGATCAGATAAAACCTTGGAGATAAGAATAAAAGAGCTTCAGTTGGTGACTTCTACCAGAATTAAGGGGCTTTTAAGTTTGGGAACATTCAAATGCTTCTTAAGTTAGGTTGCAGCTGACTTGACTTCTGAAAACAGAAGAATGGACTTCAGTCTACAAAATCAAGTTTGGGGGAAAACCCCACAAGGCAGCCAACAAAAAGAGTTATTTCTCAATTCGGTCTTTTATAAATCACATGCTATATTCTGAGTTTTAGAAAGATATATACAATACCTAATATTGCAAGCACTAATTTATTAAACCCTGTAAAAGAACCTGTAATAGATTTTTAATCTATTAAACCCTGTAATAGATTTTTAATCTATTAAAAATAAACCATCTCATCTGTAGAGGAGACTGAGAAGCCCAACTGAAGTGCTTGTACACTAATGCACGTAGCATGGGCAAAAACCAGGAGGAGCTGGAAGCCATTGTGCAGTAGCAAATCTACAATGCAGTCGCCATCACAGAAACACGGTGGAATGACTCACATGACTGTAGTGCTGCAATGAACGGCTATAGGCTCTTCAGGAAGGATAGGCAAGCAAGGAGAGGTGGTGGGGTGGCCCTGTATATCAGGGAGTGCTATGAATGTTTAGAACTAAACAATCGTTAAAATAGGGTTGAGTGTTTATGGGTAAGAATTGGGGAGGGCCAACAAGGAAAATATCATGGTGGGAGTCTGTTATAGACTGCCTAACCAGGATGAAGAGGCAGATGAAATATTCTATAAACAGCTGGGAGAAGTCTCAAGATCACAAGCCCTCGTTCTTGTGGGGAACTTCAAGTTACTTTCTGGGAACACAATACAGCAGAGAGGGAACAGCCTGGGAGGTTCCTAGAGTGTGTTGAGGAGAACTTCCTGACACAGCTGGTCAGGGAGTGTGTTGAGGAGAACTTCCTGACACAGCTGGTCAGGGAGCTGACATGGGAAGGTGCCTTCCTGGACCTGTTGTCTGTAAACAGAGAAGGGCTTGGGGGGATATGACGGTTGGAGGCCATCTTGGGCATAGTGATCATGAAATGATAGAGTTTTTGATTCTTGGAGAAGCAAGGAGCGGGGTCAGCAGAACTGCTACCTTGGATTTCCAGAGGGCGGACTGAATCTTTTCAGGAGCCTGCCTCCTGTCCTGAAAGGCAAAGGAGTCCAAGAAGGCTGGACATTTTTCAAGAAGGAAGTCTTTAAAGTGCAAGAGCAGGCCATCCCCATGTGCTGAAAAATGACCTGTTGGGGAAAAAGACTGGCCTGGATGAACAGAGAGTTATGGTTGCAACTCAGGGAAAAAAAAGGAGAATTTATGGCCTTTGGAAGAAAGGGCAGGCCACTCAGGAGAATTACAGAGATGTAGTGACACTATGTACAGAGAAACTTAGAAGGGCCAAAGTACTCGGGGAACTACAGGCTTGCCAGTCTGACCTCAGTGCCTGGGAAAGTTATGGAACAGATCATCTTGAGTGTCATTATGTGGCACATGCAGCACAACCAGGTGATCAGGCTTAGCATGGGTTCTTGAAAGGCATACCCTGCTTGACAAACCTGATCTCCATCTATGACAATGTGATGTGCTTAGTGGATGAGGGAAAAGCTGTGGATGTTATTTACCTGTACTTCAGTAGAGCTTTTGACACTGTTTCCCACAGCATTCTCCTGGAGAAACTGGCTGCTCATGGCCTGGACAGGTGTACTCTTCGCTGGATAAAATACTGGCTGTCTGGCAGCGCCCAGAGAGTGGTGGTGAAAGGAGTTAAATCCATTTGGTGCCAGTCACAAGTGGTGTTCCCCAGGGCTCAGTACTGGGATTGGTTCTGTTTAATGTTTTTATCAATGACCTGGATGAGGGGATCGAGTGCATCCTTACTAAGTTTGCAGAGGACACTAAGTTAGGCAGGAGTGTTGATCTGCTTGAGGGTAGGATGGCTGTACAGAAAGATCTGGAGAGGCTGTAACAATGGGCCGAGGCCAGTGGTGTGAAGTTCAACAAGGCCAAGTGCCGGCTCCTGCACTTTGGTCATAGCAACCCCATGCAGCACAACAGGTTTGGGGAAGAGTGGCTGGAGAGCTGCCCGGCAGAGAAGGACCTGGGGGTGTTGGTTGACAGACAGCTGAATCTGAGCCAGAAGTGTGCCCAGGTGGCCAAGAATGCCAACAGCATCCTGGACTGTATCAGGAATAATGTGGTGAGCAGGACTAGGGAAGTGATTGTTCCCCTGTACTCGGCACTGTGTAAGGCCCCACCTCGAGTACTGTGTTCAGTTTTGGGCCCCTCACTACAAGAAAAACATAAAGCTGCTGGACCATGTCCAGAGAAGGACAACAAAGCTGGTGGGGGGTCTGGAGAACAAGTCTCATGAGGAGCGACTGAGGGAATTGGGGTTGTTTAGCCTGGAGAAGAGGAGGCTGAGGGGAGACCTTATCACCTTATCACTCACTGAAAGGAGGTTGTAGCAAGGTGGGGGTTGACCTCTTCTCCCAAGTAACAAGTCATAGGACAGGAGAAAATAGCCTCAAGTCATGCCAGGGTAGGTTTCGGATGGATATTGTGAAAAATTTCTTCACAGAAAGGGTTGTCAAGCATTGGAACAGGCTGCCCAGGGAAGTTGAGGGGAGACCTTATCACCTTATCACTCACTGAAAGGAGGTTGTAGCAAGGTGGGGGTTGACCTCTTCTCCCAAGTAACAAGTCATAGGACAGGAGAAAATAGCCTCAAGTCATGCCAGGGTAGGTTTCGGATGGATATTGTGAAAAATTTCTTCACAGAAAGGGTTGTCAAGCATTGGAACAGGCTGCCCAGGGAAGTGGTGGAGTCACCATCCCTGGAAGTATTTAAAAGATGGGTAGACACAGTGCTTAAGGACATGGTTTAGTGGTGGTTTTGGCAGTGTTAGGTTAATGGTTGGACTCAATGATCTTAAAGGTCCCTTCCAACCTAGACAATTCTATGATTCTAAGAGTCCATCACTAAAATCTAATATATTTTTTATTCTTTAAAGTTATATTTCAAAATGTATTTAGGCTTGCAAGCACAGTTGTGCATATTATTATTAATAATTTACAGAAGGGCTTCTTCTGTCCCAAAATGTTGGAGTCTTTTTTGTTGTTTGGTTTGGAAAGGAGAAAAGAAGGAAGGAAAGAAGGAAGGGAGGAAAGAAAGAAGGAAGGAAGGAAGGAAGAAAGAAAGGAAGGAAGGAAGGAAGGAAGGAAAGAAGAAAAGAAGGAAGGAAGGAAGGAAAGAAAGAAGGAAAGAAGAAAAAAAGAAGGAAGGAAAGAAGGAAAAAAAGATGGAAGGAAAGAAAGAAAGAAAGAAAGAAAGAAAGAAAACAAATTTGCTTTGTATAAATCCTAAATTGAGTTGGAACAAGATTATATCTGCCACAGATGATAATATAATTACTGTTCATTGTGTTACCTTTTATTTGGATCTCTGATGCAACCAGACCAACATAAGTCAAAAAATTTACAATCAAAGCTATAAAAAAAAAAATTAAAAATTCTTTTTTTTTCAGGTGAAGATTGGTGCCACTTTCACTGGACATGTTATAGAAACTAGACTTTCAGGAGTTAAAAGATAAAAATAGATCTTAACATAGAATCATAGAATCATAGAATGGTTTAGGTTGGAAGGGACCGTGAAGATCATCAAGTTCCAACCTCCCTGCCATGGGCAGGGACACCTCGGGCACCTCCCACTAGACCAGGTTGCCCAAGGCCACGTCCAGCCTGGCCTTAAACACCTCCAGGGATGGGACCTCAACAACCTCTCTGGGCAACCTGTTCCAGTGCCTTACCACCCTCAAAGTGAAAAATTTCTTCCTAATGTTTAATCTAAACCTGCCCTCTTCCAGTTTAAAGCCTTTCCCCCTCATCCTATCACTGCATGCCCTAGTAAAAAGTCTTTCCCCCGCTCTCCTGTAGGCCCCTTTTACGTACTGGAAGGCCACAATAAGATCTCCCTGGAGCCTTCTCTTCTCCAGGCTGAACAGCTCCAACTCTCTCAACCTCTCCTCATAGGAGAGGTGCTCCAGCCCTCAGATCATCCTCGTGGCTCTCTGGACCTGCTCTAACAGGTCCATGTCCTGCTTATGTTGGGGTCTCCAAAACTGGATGCAGCACTCCAGGTGGGGTCTCACCAGAGTGGAGTAGAGGGGCAGAATCACCTCCCTTGACCTGCTGACCACACTTTTGATGTAGCCCAGGATACGGTTGGCCTTCTGGGCTGCTATCGCACATTGCTGACTCATGCTAAGCTTCTGGTCAATCAGCACACCCAGGTCCTTCTCCTCAGGGCTGCCCTCAAGCCATTCCCCGCCAAGCCTGTATTTGTGCTTGGGATTGTCCTGACCCAGATGTAGGACCTTTCTTTCTTCATTTTCCAATAAAAAGTGTCATTTCTTTGGGGCAGAGGTTATTTTTTTCCTGCTTGATTTATATGCAGTTCATTTGACTTATGTGAGTCAACATCATTAGTTATTTCTGTTACAAAATACCTAGTACAAAGAGCAGAAAAAAAGAGAAAAATGTAAAAATGAATTGAAAAGAAAAGAAAAAAAGGAATCAGGCTGGGAAAGGATGAGGAAGTCTGTAAGAGGTCTCAGACTTGAAACAATCATGAAGACACAAATTATGCAGATGTTATGTCAGACAAAGGTAGTGACAGGTAAAACCTGGTGTAGTTCACCAAATATAACTAGAAAGGAATATAAACCAAAAGACAGCACATAGGAAAAGGCAATAGAATATTTTGGCAATTGGTAAAACTAAAGTACCTCTCAAAAGAATAAGAATGTATTCAGAAAAAGCAGAGCTTTGGCAGCAAAGCGTATAGAAAAGCAGAACTGGTCAAAGGAAGAAATATTTATGTAATTAGCGTATGAATACTTTGTGAGTTTGTCCACCATACTACAGATGAAACAAGTCCAGTTTGTCAGAAGCAAAGATGGAATAAACACTTTTGAAGAAAGAATTGTACAAAAAACAAGTGTTTAAACCTAAGTGTACAGAGGCATCCCATTCAACCAAGAAATGAAATGACCTTTCATTAAAGGAAGAAACAAAAAATAAATCTTTCAAACCCAATGAACATTACTGAAACACTAAATGTATTTGTCTCTTGCCTTAAGACAAAATATAAATAATTTTTTGTAAATAATCGAGTTAGCTCCAGATCTAAACCTGTCTAATTGTGAAAATTACTACAGATGTGCTGTAACATTCATCACATACATTTAACAAAATAATTAATTACTAGGGTTAAGTTTTATTAACTTTGGGACAAAACAGTGAGTTTCAGATGAGACTAAAATATAAACAAAGATATGCATATATACACAAGCTAGGTAATTTTTCAAGATAGAAATTTTTTAATTAGGTTGTGTGTATTTATCTGTCTGTAGTATCTACAATGTGTACACATGTATTATTATCTTCTATATCACAAAATCACTGAATCACAGAATGGTAGGGGTTGGGAGGGTCCTTTGGAGATCATCTAGTCCAACCCCCCCTACCAAAGCAAGTTCTGCTAAAGCATGTTGCACAGGAACACATCAAGGTGGGTTTTGAGTATCTCCAGAGAAGACGACTCCACAACCTCTCTGGGCAGCCTGTTCCAGTGCTCTGGCACCCTCAAAGTAAAGAAGTTTTTTCTCATGTTGAGATGCAATGCCCTGCATTCCACCTTGTGCACATTGCCCCTTGTCCTGTCACTGGGCATCACTGAAAAGAGTTTGGCCCCATTTTCTTGACCCCCTCCCTTTAGATATTTATAATCATAGATAAGATCCCCTCTATGCCTTCTCTTCTCCAGGCTAAAAAGACTGAAGTCCCCCAGCCTTTCCTCATAACAGAGATGCTCCAGTACCCTGATCACCTTTGTAGCCCTCCACTGGAGTCTCTCCAGTAGTTCCTTGTCCTTCTTGAACTACGGGGGACAGAACTGGACATGGTACTCCACGTGGCCTCACCAGGGCAAAGTAGAAGGGGAAGATAACCTCCCTCGACCTGCTGGCCACTCTCTTTTTTATGCACCCCAGGACACCATTGGCCTTCTTGGCCACAAGGGCCAATTGCTGGCTCATGGTCGTCCTGTTGTCCACCAGGACTCCCAGGTCTCTCTCTGCAGAGCTGCTCTCCAGCAGGTCAACCCCTAACCCGTACCGGTGTATGGGGTTATTCTTCCCCAGAATCAGGACACTACACTTGTGCTTATTGAACTTCATTAGGTTCCTCTCTGCTCAGATCTCTAGCCTGTCCAGGTCTTGCTGAATGGCGGCACAGCCTTCTGGTGTGTCAGCCACTCCTCCCAGTTTTGTATCATCAGCAAACTTGCTGAGGGGACACTCTGTCCCCTCATCCAGGTCATTGATGAATATGTTGAATAAAACTGGAACAGTACTGACCCCTGGGGAACATTGTTAGTTACAGTCCACTCAACTAACCCACACTTCCTAAGGTTACCTATGAGGATGCTATGAGATACAGTGTCAAAAGCCTTGCTAAAGTCAAGATAGACAATGTCTATCTGCTGCTGATGTCTGCTGTCCCCGTCTGCCTCATGCTCAGTATAAAAGCTGAGCGATCAAAGGGTCAGCCCTCTTTCTTCAATGGCCAGCGTCTGAGGAGGACTCAGTCTGTTTGTCTCCCTCTGATTCTGATCCATGTGTTCCTGAATCCAGATCTGGAATCTAGTTCCTGTCTGTCGCTGGGTCCAGTCTGGGACTTTCCCAATGCCTGCCAGTGATACAGTCATCATCCTGGGAGCTCAATATGGTTTTGTATATATCAAATATATTTCATTTTTTTCTTTTTTAAATTATTTTATTGATTTATTAATATTTTCATTAAAGTGGTTTAGGTTTTTTCTAAACTCATGAGTTTATTTCTCTGTCCCTCTTCTCCTTGGAGAGGTGGGGGTGAGCATCTGTCATTCGTTTTAATTGGCCAGTATGTCCCAAACCACAACACTCTTAACACATTCTTCATCCGTCTTTAGGTAGAGCTCGATATATTCCAGTTGGTCTCTCCCATAGAGAGCAACTCTGCCAACACCACACCCCACCAGCCAATCTTTCAGTCTTTCCTAAAAAGTACATAGCCATCCATGACAGCATTCCAGTCATGTGAGCTATCCCACCATGCCTCTCTAATTGCAGAGTTTTTTTCACTAAGTAATAAAATAAAATTAAATTTTCCTATTAACAGGCATCTAAGCCCTCTGTCCTTGAGATGATGTACATAGAAAACTGACTCTTGGGGGCCATACCCTGAAAAATCTGGCTAATAATAAAATTTGTCTACTATTAGTCACATTTTCTTTAGTTGTTATTTGCAGATGAATTTTAGGTGCCTTTTCATCTATCTTTTATGAAATATCTTTCCTTTTTAGAACATGTTTAAAACAGTGCTGTAAACATTCAAGTAAAAAGTGATTTTTTTTTCTTCATTCTGCCAAGCTCAAGTGAAACTTAAAAGCTGATGTCTTATTTTTAAAGACACAAAGAACTGCAGATTGCCAGAAATACATAGATCCATCTGAACAAAATAAAATGCTAAGCGATATGCCTGCACAATTCTCATTGCCTGATACAGTATTTAAACAAAGTTTTCTTTTGTGATTAAATTAGAGTAGCAGGCATGCTTTGTTTTCCTATCATGGGACTGATCCACTGGTGGTGTCCACCCCTTTTGTACAGTTCTGTATGCACTATAAAGTCTGAGCCAGGCAGTGTGCAGTGCATACATTCTGACTAAGATAAGCCAAGTGAAAAAAAAAAAAACACCCAAACTTGTATTTTTCAAAGTCTTTCAGAACTGCTAAAGATTTAATCAGCTCATATTGATTATATGGCAGTGTGTCCTGCTTCTTAATGACTGAGTCTGGTAGATTTTCACTTTATCCATCAAGTCAAAGAAGTATAACACTAAAAAACAGGGATAGCTTGTAAAGACTATTACTTTGGAGATAGGAGAGCAGAAAACCCAGTTTATTTTATAATAATCCATTAACAATCAAATTAAAACTAGCATCAGTATTAGTAACATATAGAATCCCAAATGTATCGAGAAATCCTAACAGTTACTGCACATTTAACTTCTGCCTGCAGTTTCATTTATTTCACTGTGAACAGTAGCTACTGAACAGGCAGCTAAAACTTGCTAGGATTTATCTGCTACATAAGATTTATTTATTTACTTTTAAAAAATTAGCAGGAATATAGGCACTACTATTGCTGAAAGGCTTCTAGGCTACAGTCTCCTGTGACACAACTGGATTGCAAACTTTAATTATCTGTTCTGAAATGCTATACTATCAACAAATATAAGAACTGTAGAAAATAAATCAGTAAGTTTTCTTAGTCAGGGTTATTTCTTCCCCACTTCTGGGACTACTGGCATATTGTTCCATGTCCAGACAAAATTGAAATTCAGTCAGTAATGCACAAGTGTTTTCATATTAGGCTTCTAGGTGTCCCAAATTATTTAGCTGTAGATAAAAAGATAGTTGCTCTCTCAGATGGACTTGGAATCTCAAATGAAAGCTATGCTTCTGATGTCCAGGAGTATTGATATTCATATTTTAGAGAAATTTTTGAGAGGACTGCTTTACACATTTCACAATAATTTACACTGTTCAGAGTATGGGATGTCCAAAGCTCTTTTCTATGGAATAACTCTCAGCTGGGAAAATCCCCACCCTATGTTCCCATAGGATCTAATGGAGCAGAAACGCGGTGTTTTCCAGAAATTTTCATCTTGCAGTTGTTGTGGAGTGGTCCATACCACACTGGCTCATATCAGATCACTTTCAAAGATCAGTAAAGAACTGTCTCTTTCCTTGTTTAGTCTGCTCACTATATCATGTTCAGCATACTTTTTCTGAAGGAATATCTTTAAAAAGTATAAAATTCACTCTACAATTAATGTTCTGTAATATTTCCATTCACGATTGTTTTCCAAGTATATTTAATATGCTTATCAAAATGTTGTCTAGCAACACATACACCTCGTTTGTATAATGAATATTCTTTCATTTAGTTTTTGTCAATAAGTTACTGTGCACACGATTTGGCCTTATTTAGCAGTATCTCTCCAAGAAAAGATGCAAGGTTCCATCTAACTTTGAGGAAAAAGAACTAGGGAGATATCTAAGGTTTATCATGGGGTTTCATGCCTGTAAAAAGCAATGGAGTGTACTTAAGCAGTCCCAGTGAGGGAATATTTTGTGGAGAGTTCACAGGATTACAGGAGATGGAGTAGATGGGGGGAAAAGCAATGCTGTACACTCCTGTGCAGCACTGAATGAAACTGAGTAAGAATAGTGAAGGTTGAAATATGCATATTCATGATCATGCAGATGATGTGTGGTGAATTTTTTAAACAAACTCAGACAAACAAAAGGAAACCAGCTGCTGCTGCATCATCCCTGAAGTATTTATTTGGAGAGTAGCCTCCCTCTCTCCATGTACTAAATTCTGAGTGCTTCCCAGTTGTTTTTATATTTCTGTCCTTTTAATGAATTTTATAGTAGAAACTTGCTCAGTATCTTGTAGATACTTGTTGCTTGAAACATGTAATCTGTTTCATTTGTTTGTGTCACATTTGTTTAATAGGATTTATTTTGGATTAGGACATTATTTAGGTAGACTACAAACTGAAAAAGTATCCATATAGCAACAGCTGTTCTAGTCAAGGACCAAATATATCTTAATATACTCCACTGAACACCAAAAAAATTCAAGAGGGATATATTTGGCGCTTTACATAAGTCAGTAAAGGACTTCATGCAGGACTTGCTTAAAAAAAACCCCAACAAAACAACCACAAACATGTTCTGTTAGTTCGGAAATAAGCTTCACATGTGACTGCACATTAATCCATTTTTTATTATATATAATTTTGGAAGTTAAGCATTAAAATAAAGATTGAACCCCCAGCTTTTTTATTGTTGTGCCAATATACAAGTTCTCTTCCTTAGAGACTTTTTTTTTTTTTAAAAACAGAGACCATATAAAGAAGAGAAATTAACAAAAGAGTTACCGTCACTAGATCTGAAAATGGCTTAGTGTCTATATATGGCTGTAATAAAAATGGAGGAATTCTGTCCTCTCAAACCCCGATGACTGGCCAAGTTTTGACAGTATGGAGCAGCTGGATGTATACCCATGTTGAGGAGCACTCTCTCTCGATGTGTAGAGTCCTGGAGCTCTCTTTACCTGGTGGTCTCTATAGAAGAACAGTGAAACCTTCCTGAATTCAACAAATGAAAGATTGCAGCATTCAATCCAAAACTGAGAAGAGCCCTCTGGATCAGAGGAGAAATGAATACACATCTTCAATGTGGAAGATTTAGTCAGCACTGGGAACAACAAAATGCTCTCAATCTATTGTACCAGAGTAGTAATTAAATAGTCTCTGGACCTGGGAATGAGAATGTATAAGGGCTGGCACATGCACTTGAGATGGAAACATTTCCATTTCCATGTTTAATAAATGTCTATCTCAGATGCTCAAATTCAAGCCTTGCTCAGTTTTGACTGAATAAAAAGAACACCTTTTCACTGATTCTACTGTATGTTGCCTCAAGAAATTAAGTATCACTTTAAGAGTCTGATCAAGGAGTCAGTAGGGATGACAGTAACTTGAACAGGGTGTTGATTCTGTCATCTTATATTAAAGAAATTGAATGTAAATCACTTACAGTATTAAACTGTTAAATTCTGTGTAGTATACTGGTTTCCTAGGAAGTGATTAATGACTTAGAGTCTGAAGCAATCTGTTAAACATGGACACTCTTGGACATAAACTCACGGTGCTGGGGAAGACTACCAATAAAGACTGAGGTAACATTCCTTTCTCTCTTATCCTGCCTATATTCTGATGGCTGCTTATGGAAGTAACTAACAAGAAAATAAATTTGTCATAAATTGAACTATTTTTTTCCACAAAATTCCTTCATACTAGTTCTGTAATGGCAGGTTACCAAATATTTAAATATACCCAAATAGATGAAGCAAACCATGTATGCCTGCATTCATGCTCTGGCATTGATATTCTTGGACATATCAAAATAAGATTCCACATATCAGTTCCTTCCCACACTAAGACAGCGGAAGTGCATCCATCACAATGAGCCCCTGTTCTAAATAGAAGAGCTCTTTGGAAGAGCTGAAAAATACAGAAGGAACTGAATGAAAAAGAAAAACTAGGCAACTAAAATTGAAATTTCAGAAAGGCTGAACTTGCTTGAAAGTATCTAAAAATGGGAACAAAATTAATAAGCATACACACATAGGAAATTCACAAATATTGCTTTATTTCTTATATTGCATTTAACCAGTATTATTTAGCAATTATCTAAAATACAAGTTCAGAAATAAATAAAAAAACCCCAACATTTTAATTCAACTATTTTATCAAATTTGACTTGGAACAGTAAAAGCAACTTTACAAAAGAATCTCATCAAACAAAAAGGTAAGAGCTAAATAAAATCATCAGCCATAAAGGAAAACTGGAGTAGGAGGCAAGGGTGAAGCTTTCATTACCCTTCATATTCATGCACATATGGGGCTGACATAGCAAAAGGATTATGATTGCTTTCAATTTCAAGACAGAAACCATTTCAAATGGCGCAGCATAATTGGCAGGAACTGAATCAGGCAGTTTCTAGAGAAGTAGGAGAGGACCCCTCTGACTCAAAAGTACTCTAGTCCAGATAGTAAATATTTCTCCACATTTTTTGAGACCCTTCTGTTAGAGAGATATGCATGTGTATGCATTCATGCACATGCAAATATCCATGCTCATGCACTGGGAAGGTGGAATACAGAGACTTGTAAGTTTTTTTCTTGGAGAGCAGGGTGACAGAAATAGTATAAAAAATAATTGTATTTTATCTTGGGACAAGTTTCCTATTCCATCACCCAGCTAATATTATAGATTTGTGGCAAACAAAGTTTCTGCTTCAGAGAACCAACAATTGTGCTGGTTCTTTTAAGTCTGAGAACTTTGAAAATCTGATAATATGACCATTCTTATCACTAAGCCTTCTTGCTTACAAGCAAAGAGGGGCATCCAGTAGAGTCCACTCACACCTCTATTGGTTATATATTTCTCCCAGACTGGAGCTCAGTTGCCAAAATGCAGAAGAAAGGTTGCTCATCTCTTTTAAATCAGTGGAACCATTCAGCAACATTTCAATGAAAGCAAGACACACAGTTTACATTTGCTTTTTTCCTTTTGAATTGGGCTGTGTGGACCTGGTTTTTGAAGTGTTGAGCATGGAGTGGGAAGGTAAAAGATGAAAAAAGCTGGTTTTTTTGCTTGTTCATATTTCACCACTGCAGCCAGTACTCATTTGTGCATCGCTGTGGGAACCTAGGTCTCCACCACTAATAGAAGAAGCCAGAAACAGACCATGGGAATTGCACACTGCAGTCTGCTAACTGACAGAGGAGGAGACAGAGAAACATTCAAGATGAAAAAAAAAAAAAAAATCCCTGGTGTGAGGATCTTGGCCACCAGGGTCAGTTGCAGCCATAAATTTAGCTTCTGCAGAGGCTTTCTAAAAACTTCATACAAAGACAAAAATCATTCAGGGGATGAACTCTTCCTATTTGAAGCCTTTGCAGATGGTTGATTCTCTAGGTATATCACTTTTATGACCACCAGCTGAAGTAATGTCACTCACCTTGAAACAGCCAGTCAAGCTTGTTCTACTGAAGGCTGCGATGATGCCCTTTTATGATTTTTTCAGCTTCTCTCTCTTCTTTTTTTTTTTTTTTTTTTCCTTCTCTTACATATCCAGGTGGGCATTGAATGAATTATTAGAGAAAGGATAGCTGAGAAAGGATTTGAGGTGATTGGGAAGTAAGAAAAGGAACATCCTTCCCCCCAGTATGTATCTTGTCTAACTTTTTCTATTTTAGTTTGATATTAGGTTCCATGTCATGCCAAATAACAATTCAAAACTGCTACTAACAAAGTTTGCTTCCACTACATTTCTTCGGACATCTGTTGCAGTGTCTCACAAGGTACTGTGATTGCATCACATATAATGTTTTCTATTCTTTTTGAAAATCAAAAAATGCCACTAATATCTTTTTTTTTTTTCCTTTGTAGTGGTTAAACAGATAAAGAAAATGAGTGTAGAACTCCCTTCCTGCCCAATATATTACATCTTTTCCATTGAGAATAATAGTTTGTTAATATTTTCACAGACATCAGAGATTATTGTAATAACATACCATGTTTTGGGCTTTTTTCTTTCTTTGTCTCACTTTTTCCTTTCTGCTTTGGAATGGCAGAACATGTATAATCCATGTTTATATCCCTCAACCAATTTATTTTTTTGCTGTTTCATTTACTGCTGCTTTAATGTTTTGCTTTGACACACTGCAGTTTTTCAATAACTGTCAAACTTTTGGAAAGAGTTACAGTGATAGAATCAGAGTGTCAGTTTTCTTTACGTCAGTCAGTTACTTTTTTAAAAGTTATTAGACAACATGTCTAAACTACAGAACAATGGAAGGAAAGATGGCAGGCAGGCGTGCAGAAGGGCGGAATATGCATGCTGTTGACTCCATCCCAAGAAAAGGATGAGGGAGGGAGTAAAATAAAAGAAAGGAAAACCACAAAAATCAGTGGATTCTACGGTATAAAGAGATACTTTGGGCAACAACAACCTTTTCAGGATTTTTTTTTAAATAATGGGAAGGGAAAAGAACCAAATTCCCATTGAAAAAGGAAATTAACAAACAAAGAGGAAACAGCTCTGCTTTTCATTCCAAGGCTTATTCCAGCATTATCAGTTGTGTGTTACTTTTAACAACCCTTTATGTGGCAATTGCTCACAAGCATTCTTATTGCTCTATAACATGAACAAAATGAGGTATGCAACTGAGAGAATGAAGAGCTTAAAAAACAGGACAGCATAAAGTGACCATCAACCTCACTTTAACACTGGGATCACTCTGAATAAAGCAAGCCTTTCACATCTTCAAAATGCAATGGGATTTCTTCTAGTAATCATGATATATCTTTCATAACCCAGAAGTGTTGATTGATAGACAGGACAGCCACTGGTATCTAGTGGGACAAACAAAGAGAAGCTCAGCAGACACTCCTGATGCCTCTCCCCTTGTGACTTCTTGAAACTACCAAAATTTTAGCTTTGTTTCTCAGGATTTTGAGACATGAAGTGTCAGCATTGTCAACAAACTAACAGTTCCCTATGGCCCATCCCAACAGAGAGGACTGTTCTAGAGAAAATGAACGAAAAAAGGTAGGTCAAGGGGAAAAAAAGCCAAACCAAAAATAAATAGCTTTTTGTTCTACATTTAATATGTCAAAATGTAATGCAGAGGTGGAATATAAATGAAAAAAAAAAATTAGGTGTTCCAGCTCCTACTTTATATATATTAGAGTTCCTTCTTTGCTTCTCATATTGGCATTAGCTACTGGGAGGTAACTGCTTAGTTAGTTGTTGGCCTGATCATTTTGCCAATGAGCCAGACACAGTGGCTTGGTGAAGCATCTGGTACTTGTTGCCAAGGCTCTCCCCAGCCTCCCCAAATGCAGCAGTTCTCTAAGCTGCTCCCAGCTGCAGCAGCAATCTTCACTGTGATAACCGTTGTTTCACAGCAGCTGTGGGAGTTGTGCTGGGGGACTTTTAGTAAGCCCAAACATGTTCTAGATGGAAGGATTTCAAATGTCATGCCTGTTCACCCAGGAGTTCATTGACATAGCAACTTCTGCTGCAGGCTTATGTCCTGAGGGCTGTTATTCCATGAAAATGCCGGTATAAGGGGAAGATGAAGTCCTTTCACAAGCCCAGCTGAACATTTGATAGTTTTGGAAGCTTAGTCCTATGAGCTGGTAGCCCCAGGCATTTTAACTTGCACACCATAGATTTAAAAAAAAACAAACAACAACACAACAAAACAAAACAAAAATACCCACAACAACAACATTAAAAAAAAAAAACAACCAAAAACCAACAAACAGAACCCAAACAAACAAATCAAAACAAAAGGTCTGTAGGACTTGGAAAATAATTTTCTGAGAAAGACTACGATTGGTCCATTGGTCCAGTGGGGGGCACAAGAAGTTTGTAAGAGGCAGTGAGGGATTTCATGTTTCCTAGAAGAATAATTTCACTGGAGAAAGTGACGTACTGGCAGTGTTACTTCCTGTAACAGTGACATATGACAGCCTATTTATTTCTGGCAATATGGAAGATAAATCGAAATGAGTAGTTGATGACCTTTTGTTCACCTGATGCTTTTACCCGTGAGGAGTTTGCAACACCTCTGCCAGAGATCTGGGACCTGACACTCCCTTTTTTTTTTTTTCCAGGGAGAGGTTATTTCCCGTTAAAATAGATCTGAACATCTCTTCTATATGAACCTTAACACTTGTTTCACCTTCAGTCTTTTTTGCAGATGGCTGATGATTTCACCAATAGCTCAAAATTCTATTGATCTAATCCAATTTCGGTGTGCATCCAGAACCAAACATACTTCAATGACTGAACATCTAGATGGAGATCAGTGAAAACTGGTGCCCTGCATCAAGCAGAGTGGTGCAGCTGATATGCCCGAGGGATGGGATGACATCCAGGGGGACCTGGACAAGCTCAGGAAGTGGTCTTATATGAACCTCATGAGGTGCAACAAGACCAAGTACAGTGTCTTGCAGCTGGATCAGGGAAATCCCCAGTATCGATACAGGCTGGGGGATGAATACAGCCCTGAGGAGAAAGACTTGGGGGCACTGGTGAATAAAAAGTTGGACATGAGCTGACAGTGTGTGCTCACAGTCCAGAAGGCCAACTGTATCCTGGGCTGCATCAAAAGAAACATGGCCAGCAGGTAGAGATACATGATTCTGCCCCTCTATTCGGTTCTGGTGAGACCCACCAGGAGTTCTACATTCAGCTCTGGAGCCCTCAGCACAGGAAAGACATGGACCTGTTGAAGCGGGTCCAGAGTAGGGCCACAAAAATGTTCGGAAGGCTGAAACACCTCTCTTATAAGGACAGGCTGAGAGAGTTGGGGTTCAGCCTGGAGAAGAGATGGCTCCAAGGAGACCTTATTGCAGCATTTCAGAACTTAAAGAGGGCCTATAGGAAAGAGGGGGATAGACTTTTTAGCAGGGCCTGTAGCAATAGGACAAGGTGCAATGGTTTTACACTAAAGTAAAGTAAATTTAGACTAGATATAAGGAAGAAATTTTTTACAGTGAGGGTGGTGAAACACTGGAACAGGTTGCCCAGAGAGGAAGTAGACGGAAACATTTAAGGTCAGGTTGGACAGGGCTCTAAGCAAGCTGATCTAGTTGAAGGTGTCCCTGCTTGTTGCAGGAGATGTTGGACTAGACATCCTTTAAAAGTCCCTTCCAAAACAAACTATTCTATAATTCTATAATTCTATGATTCTGGACAGAACTGGTGTGGTGTATGGGTGTGTTAGAAAAGGGGAAAATAATGTGATTAATACCAGAAGACTAAGCTATCTCTTGGACTTTCTTAGTATCATTATACATAATGGTGAAAAAAACACACACAATTTAACTTGTAGGAAAAAAGTATATACACAATGTATGTAAAATTAGTTGAAAAGGGGAAAATAATGTGGTTCATACCAGAAGACTAAGCTATCTCTTGGACTTTCTTAGTATCATTATACATAAAGGTAAAAGACACACTCACAATTTAACTTGTAGGAAAAAAGTTTATACACAATGTATGTAAAATTAGTTGAAAATTATATACTCTGCTTCTATTTAGTTGTCTTTCCACCTGAAAGAAGATTTCAAACTCTTGAAAAATCAGAGCAGCCATCAAATATATTGCGATCAGGGAACAGCTAATCAGTCCACGCAAACTGTCATTTTGATATGCTTTGACACTTAAAAGATATCTCAGTTCTGGTCTCCTGTTTCCCTGTTTCAGTTTTTAATCCTTCCACCATTATGTCTCTCAAATGCTGTCTGAATGATGTGAAAGTTCTTTGCTAATGAGCAGACCTATATCTCTTCCCTAAATGCCTAATTATTACACGTTGTTTATGTAATAAATAAAAGAGGATTAAAAAAAACCCACAACCCTCTGTGTCTGACACTGGGTAATACCAACCAGCACAGATGCCGTTTAGGGTGTTTTTCCCTTTATATAGCTGTTATATTTTTGAGAATATGTAGTTCCAGAGGTCCAAAATGGAGCCTAGAAGAGATTTAATAGTTATGCACGGCTAATGATCAGGCAGCAAGCGGTTGCAATCAGTCCCTGATTCTCTTATATTTACCCAAAATAGATGTGACGGTTGTATTTGAAATCAGCTGTTTGAGGTATAAGAGAAAAAACATCAAGTTTTACCATCTTAGTCTATTCTCTGAGCAGATATGACCCTGTGCAATATTGAGGAGTATCACAGGATGGGATCATTTGGATAGCACTATGGATGACAAGCCACGGACTGGGAGAAAGGTAGGACCACAGTTCAGGGGGGCTTTAGGGACAGCAGTGAGGGCAGAAAGGTGGCTGGTAGCTTCACTTACACTTGAAAGAACTAACAATCCTGGTGGACTCTGTGTGTGCAAGTGTGCGTGTGCATATATGTCTGTGCCTGTGAGCGCAGGTCTGCAAAATTCTGGGGATTACAGCTCCCTCCACTTCTTTCCAGCTTCCTCTGCTTTTCCGTATCCTTCCCCTCTTGTATCATAAAGGCGTAGTGCTTTCTGGAAGGCAGTCTTTTGGTGTGGTTAAATCTTATTATGTAAGTCTACCATGTGCAGTCTAAGAAGTGGCAGCATGGAAAGGGTAGAATTACTTTTCTTTGCTGTTAGAGCTGGCTCATGGCTTTCCTTTTTAACTGGTCAAATGAGACGGAAAGGGTCCAATCCTTCTAGATGACTGTAGAAACCTGGGAGTGTGTGGAAAACGCATGCTGGAAAGGAAGAGAGAATGAAAGAATTCATTGTGTCATCTGAGAAAGTCATGTGCTAACCCAGAAATATGCCAAAACTGGTTTTGATCTTCTATTGCGTGTTGCTATACACACTATAAAGGTGTTCGGCACGCTGTCTAACTTGATTAACCTGGTGGACAGTGCATTCTGCTGCCTTCACCCGTGTCTTCTTTCAATTCTCTTTGCTCATTGTAAGCAAGTGGAATCAGTGAGGCAGTAGAAGAATACAAATGCATACACCTACTTCTCTCTCCCTGCATCTCCCATGAGATCCTTTGTGGGTGCCCTTTTATGTCTTCCTGGTTTTCTCACAACATAGGAATTCCTCTTTAACAGTCAAATATGTATGTGTTTCAGCAAGGGAAACTCATGGCTGTGCTATTTGGTATATGAACAGCTGCTGTGTTCACAACATACTGCTTCTAATGCTGGCTGTAGAATGGGATGGAGGTATGAATTGTGTGTGATTTCCTGAAAACTAGGAAGTTTTGCCTCTGCTTCTGCAGACGACAGCTCTGACAGAAGCTCAAGCAGCCTATGGTTACTTGAAAGTCTCAATAACTATGTTAGTTGTTAGAGTTTAAATGCAGCAGTAAGCGAGGTTGCAAAAGTACAGAAAATGGGGTAAAAGCATGTAAATGTTTAGATGAAATACTTGGATGTGCCTTAGTAAGAATGTGGGAATTATATATGCACATCCAAGATGTGGAATCTTGGAAGTACAAACTCCCCATCCCAAATTCTGGGCACTTGATTGTCATCTAAAATACTTCAAATTCCACTAGCACTATTATAAAGTTAATAATCACTGTATTTACAGTCTGATTCACTCCTCACCTAAAACTTTATGCCTGCAAATGCTAAGGATGTTTATCACCATTTTGGTTTTTTTTTTGTTTTTTTTTTTTGTTTGTTTGTTTGTTGTTGTTTTCTGTCTTCATTGTGTGTTAAGTATACTTGTGAGAACGCGCTCTTTGCAAGAAGTACTTAAAATGCACACAATGGCCCTACTATTTACTGAAAGAAAATGCGGTTACATGTCAACAAACTCTGTTAATGGAATCAGAAAGCAAGTTTTATTTGTTAGTGCTTTTTCTGTTTACACTAAATACTCAAATGATTAAACCATATTTTTATAAGTGAAAATCCATTCTCTTTGCCCTATTGTAAAGACAGTGATATTAATATAATGAAAGGTGAGAGGATAGCTTACGTTTGTTGACTACTAATTCAGCAGTATAGCTGCTGGAAATTTTTGTCATTTATTGCTGCTAAAGAATTTATAACCTGGAGAAGCTGGTGATAATGGGCTTTAAGCCTTACAAACTCCCCAAACCACTGGATTAAAGAATCTGCTGTTTTCTGTGTAGTCCCTGAAGCACACTTTAATGGTTCTGC
The DNA here is from genome assembly GCF_000708025.1 of Charadrius vociferus. Classification (NCBI taxonomy): domain Eukaryota; kingdom Metazoa; phylum Chordata; class Aves; order Charadriiformes; family Charadriidae; genus Charadrius; species Charadrius vociferus. The sequence continues at coordinate 1,338,219 of NW_009648470.1, read as the reverse complement.
TGAAATGGTATCAATCATACAGGAACCATTCCGCAAAGTTACAGTGAGACACTCCAAGATGGTTAAATGGTTGCATTTTCTGAAATGTAATACAATTGTAAAACTGTATCTAGGAAGCCTAACAATTAGAATCTTTGCAGCAAAAATTATGCAATCTATGTTTTGCTTTGTTTTTAATTTCCATAACTTTGGACTCACAAGTTTTGTGAAGTTCTCCTCTTTTTTGGATGTTTTTAATTTAAACTTTTATTTATTTTTTCCTATGCTTTTCTAGCCATAGGTGGGAATTGGAAAGAAGTTTTGATTTTCTCATCATTTATGGGTGTGATGTTATGTTGATTTTTTTCCCCAAACGTGACCATTCATGCTGGTTATCAGTGTATGCTTTCAGTCTGGAAATTTGGCTGCTTTTGGTTACTTATGAGGAAATTCGTATGTTTTCATTGAAAATATAGTTAAGTATTGTCTTTAAGGAAGTACAGTGCTTGGTAAATTTGTTTGTTTGGTTTTTTTTTTTACATATCATTACCAGTAATAAAACATTGCAACTGGATAAAGGTCTAGGAATTTTTGATCTGTCAGTTGAATATGATTGTAATTAAAAAAGGAGAGCTATTTATGCCTTCAGTCCTTCCAGAAGCTTTTTTCTGCAGCTAAATTCAAAGGTTACTCAATTCAAAATTGCCTTATTTGTGACTGTGAACTGATACCACAATCATGTCAGTCAGACTATAATCAACTATAATCTGTGAGGGAAAGAAACAAACAATATATCTTTAAAGCTACATATTTTAGGAAAAAACGTTAGAGGTTGCCTCATATTTTTTTTTCTCTAAGACTTTGGAAATTGTATTTAAATAACATAAGCAGGTATAATCAGTTCAGTTAGGAAAAGTCAAAATTGTGATATCAGTTCTCAATCACTAATAAAGTATTTTCAGGCAGATTAGCCTTCTAATTTATTATACAATATTTAGGTGGTTTATCCTTTGAATTCTAAATTCTGCAGATCTTTAAAACAAGCAGCTATCTGCTACAAGTTCTCTCTATTCTGACTCACATTTCAAACAATAAATAATAATAAAAATTACAGCCAGTGTAACTCTACAAATTGGCATTTTGCTGTCAGAGAAACTATAATACATAAGGTTATTACACCAAACCTTATGTTGCTTCTGAGTCCACAAAGTAAAAGAAAAAGAGCCATGTTCTCTTATGCTATGTAAAAGCACAGGAAAAATTATAAATGTTGGCAATAATGATGGAGTCTTACGTTTCTTGAAGATGTTTTACATTGTCCAAATTGCAGTGACAAGACTATGTCATTAAAATGAGAAGACTGTCCTATTTAATAAATTACTAATGTTTTTCTATGGCTTTAGGTGCTTCAAAGCTATTCAGTCCATTTTGATTCAGATGGACCACCTTGAAGAAATCAGAAAGTTTAGCTAAACATTTTTGCAGGAAGAATGTAAAACCAGTCAGTAGCACAAGGAGTCCACATTCACACTGGATCTCTTCTTCCCATAGGTTTTTGGGGTTTGAGTGGGGGTTTTGTTTGTGGGTTGTTCCCCCCTCAACAAAGATTTATTTATCTTGTTTCTCTGTTACAGTAAACTTAAGCTTTAAAGTATAAATCTGAGATGGCAGTAATGTTCAAAATGCACAGAAATTGATTCAATACAATTTATTTGATTATTTGAAATCTACATCTTTCTTCAGTTATACAACACAATAAAATATTGATTTTCACGGTATCAAGACTCATAATAATTTTATAGGAATTCATTTATGCATACTTGAAATTAATATTTTCTGGTTTAATATTTTGAAAGTGCACCATCGTTAATTTGTTTTTCTGAACTATGAAGTGCCTTAATCATCTAGGCTATCACAGAATCACAGAATCACAGAATGGTTAGGGTTGGAAGGGATCTCTGGAGATCATCTAGTCCAACCCCCCTGCCAGAGCAGGGTCACCTACAGCAGGTTGCACAGGACAGCGTCCAGGCGGGTTTTGAATGTCTCCAGAGTGGGAGACTCCACCACCTCTCTGGGCAGCCTGTGCCAGTGCTCCACTACCCTCAAAGTAAAGAAGTTCCTTCTCATGTTAAGATGGAACTTCCTATGTTCAAGTTTATGCCCATTACCCCTCGTCCTATCACTGGGCGCCACTGAAAAAAGACTACTCCCATCCCCCTGGCATCCTCCCATTAAGTATTTGTATGTATTAATAAGATCCCCCCTCAATCTTCTTTTCTCTAGACTAAAGAGACCCAAGTCCCTCAGCCTTTCCTCATAAGAAAGGTGCTCCAGTCCCCTAATCATCTTTGTTGCCCTTTGCTGGACCCTCTCCAGCAGTTCCCTGTCTTTCTTGAACTGGGGAGCCCAGAACTGGACACAGTACTCCAGATGCGGTCTCACCAGGGCAGAGTAGAGGGGGAGGATGACCTCCCTCGACCTGCTGGCCACACTCTTCTTGATGCACCCCAGGATGCCATTCGCCTTCTTGGCCGCCAGGGCACATTGCTGGCTCATGGTCATCCTGTTGTCCACCAGGACTCCCAGGTCCCTCTCCACAGAGCTGCTCTCCAGGAGGTCAGCCCCCAACCTGTACTGGTGCATGGGGTTATTCCTCCCCAGGTGCAGTACCCTACACTTACCCTTGTTGAACTTCATAAGGTTTCTTTCTGCCCAACTCTCCAGCCTGGCGAGGTCACGCTGTAAGGCAGCACAGCCTTCTGGCGTGTCAGCCACTCCTCCCAGTTTTGTGTCATCAGCAAACTTGCTGATGGTACACTCTATCCCTTCATCCAGATCATTGATGAATATGTTGAACAAAACTGGGCCCAGTACTGACCCCTGAGGGACACCACTTGTTACTAACCTCCAACTAGACTCTGCGCCACTAACCACAACCCTCTGAGCTCTATCTGTGAGCCAGTTCTCAATCCACCTCACCGTCCATTCATCTAAGCCACACTTCCTAAGCTTTCCTGTGAGGATGATGTGGGAGACAGTGTCGAAAGCCTTGCCAAAGTCAAGGTAGACAACATCCACTGCCCTCCCCTCATCCACCCATCTAGTTACTTTGTCATAGAAGGCTATCAGATTAGTCAGACATGACTTCCCCTTGGTGAATCCATGTTGACTACTTCTGATAATCTTCTTTTCATCCAGGTGCTTTGAGATGACTCCCAGAACAAGCTGCTCCATCATCTTCCCAGGGATGGAGGTGAGGCTGACCGGCCTGTAGTTTCCCGGGTCATCCTTCCTGCCCTTTTTGAAGACTGGAGTGACATTGGCTATCCTCCAGTCCTCAGGCACCTCACCTGTCCTCCAGGACCTTTCAAAGATAATGGAGAGAGGCCCAGCAATGACTTCCCCCAGCTCCCTCAGCACCCGAGGGTGCATCCCATCAGGCCCCATGGATTTATGTATATCCAATTTATCTAACTGATCTTTAACGTGCTCCTTGTCAACCAAGGGATAGTCTTGTTTCCCCCAGACTTTCTCTGTTACCTGCAAAGTCTGGGTCTCACAAGGACTGGCCCGAACAGTGAAGACAGAAGCAAAGAAGGCATTTAGCAACTCCGCCTTCTCTGCATCATCCGTCACCACAGCACCTGTCTCATTCAACAACGGGCCCACATTTTCCCTAGTTTTCCTTTTGTCTCCTATATACTTAAAGAAACCCTTCCTGTTGGCCTTGACATCCCTCGCCAGGTTCAATTCCAAGGCTGCCTTGGCTTTCCTTGTTTCCTCCCTGCATACCCTGACAGCATTCTTGTATTCCTCCCAAGCAGTCAGCCCCTTCTTCCACCTATTGTAAACTCCCTTCTTCCACCTGAGCCTTTTCAGAAGGTCCCTGCTCAGCCATGCAGGTCTTCTTCTTCCCTTGCCTGATTTCTTTCTCTTTGGGATGCACTGATCCTGAGCTTGGAGGAGGTGACGCTTAAATAGCAGCCAGCTCTCTAGAGCCCCCTTACCTTCTAGAGCCCTCTCCCATGGGATTTGCCCAAGCAATTCTTTGAAACGATCAAAGTTAGCCCTCCTGAAGTTTAGGGTTTCAACTCTACTTGTCATTTTGTCTATTCTACAGCTGTAACGTTTCTCTTTCTCTTTTTTTTCTTTCCTTTTTTGTTTTGGCTGTGATGACTATAGTGGAAAAAAAAAAAAAAAAGAATCTTACTTGTTTTCTTCCTGAGGCTTCAACATTATCATGTCAGGAAGTAAAAATAATTACTGAGGCAGATATTTTTCAGCTCTTTCCACTTTAAGACCAAGGAAAACTTCTATTATCCAGTTCTCCTAGAACAAATTTTTGGATAAAAAAACAATCCTTACTAATAATCTCTTTTTTTTTTTTTTTTTTTTTTACTTTCTAGATCTATTTTTATAGATATTTCCTTCAGATTGGGTTTCAATTATTTTTTTTTTTTTTTTAACATTTTAAAACACTGTTTATAATTACTTTCTAGTACAATTCCCTGTGTTTAAAATATAACCTTGAAAACAATGCACATTAACACAATTGATTTCAGTTGCAGCAGAGAATCGTGCATGCCAAGTGCTGGGTGAATGTCATGATCATTTTTAAATGCTCACTTCCATCCCTGCCTACTTGTATGCCTAACACAGTATCTTTGCTCACCAACGCTGCAGTATCTTTGGACTTCTCGGGTACAGGAACAAGTCCCAGCCATTTCTTGGTTCCATGTTAGAATAAGATTTGAGTTCAACTGACATTCTCTGTTCCCCGATTTCCCTGGAAAGGAAACTTAGGCACGTGTGCTGAAGTTTGTCATGTGCACACAGTGCTTCAATGTACACTTTTGGTATACCTAAAGACCTTGGCATACCAAGACTTAGAGGGGACCAGAAGCCCAAAGTATACTGCAGTCACTGCCATCCACTAAGTGTAATGTAAGAATCCGAAATCTAGTCATAGGGAAATTCTTCTTAAAACAAGTTTGTGTAAGTAATGCACAGGTAAAAAGGAAGAATCTACCTCCAAACAGAAACACCACATTAACACTTAAAAATAGGGTTCTGTATTTAGTTAACAATATAAAACAAACAAAAGAAATTAAGAATATGCATTTTCTACTCATGTTAAGGACAGTAATTTTACTTGTATTCACTTCCCTTATCTGACAGGTGAGAATTATGAGTAAGCTCCTTTATAACTGACTGAGAAGCAAGTACATTGGGAAAGTCTAGGTTTGTGTTTATTCACTTCATAACTATACTCACATTTTCACCATAATTATCAATCTAATTGCCTATATTAAGGGTCTGAATGTGCAAACACGAACACGCATGAAGAACTCCTCTTCAGTTAGTACCCTGAGCAGAATTGCTTCCTTATTTACACTTGTTGTGACATTTCTGCCTGATCTTCATCTGCTTTTGTTTTGTATTGCATAAATGTTTCCACTTTAGTAGACTTCTGCAAGCTTGTAAAGTTTTTTCTTGATGTAAAGCATGAACTATATTAGAGATGATAACGTATTTTTTAATCTCCAAAACATTTCTTTAAAAAAATCTCACATTTTTTATATGATCAAGAACAACAACAAAGACATCTTATACCACATTACAATAATATTAAACATAGCCTACTACCCCATTATTCGCAATTACTGGGAGAGATAGCACTAACCTGTCAGAATACTTTCTTAGCCATTTCACCTTTTGCCTTGTTGAAAAAGAATCATACCCCCTGTAATGCTTCTCTTATCTCAACTTTTTTTTTTTTTTCTAATCAACCGCCATTATTACCTCTCACCATATAGACATTCACAGTTTTTAGTGAAACCACTTGCTAAGGACTTCTTGAAAGTCTAAATAAAATATATTTGCTGGTTTTCTCCTAATCCAGGATTATGTCGATCTATTCAGAGACTTCAAGTGGACCAGAAACGTAGTTTGCCTTTTTGTTTTGTTCCCTATGCTCATTCTACCATTTCACCTATATCTTCTAGTTTTGCTTCAACCAGCTTCCTCAATACTGAGTCTCAGGGCTCATTGTTTTGTAATTCCCTGAATTGTCCCAAATACTTTGGCACTAAAATAGCTACATTGTTTGAACCTACAGTGTCTTTCTGTGCTGTTATAGCTGTGTGACTGATTGCACATCTTTGTTAGTAACGGAGCTATTTCATTTTAACTCCTCTCGAAGAACTCTCGGGTGGGAACCATCTGCTTCTATGAATGTTTGCTCTTTAATATATCACTTTGGGCTCCATCTGACTTCTCATTATCTGACAACAACTCATCTTCATTACCTGAAGAGAGCAGTTCCAAAGCACATATCTTCTCAGCTTCCCGATGCAGGAAGTTGACACAAATCAATCATTTAACATCTTTGCAAGATGCTTCTCCTTAATTTCCCCTTTTTCTCTTTGTTAATCCAAGGGCTTCAGAGATTTTTTTTTTTTTTTTTTTTTTTACCTAAACTGATACAGTCAAATTAACTTTGATTTTTTATAATATTCAGCTTCTTTTTGTGTTCTCTTCATTCTTTATATTCCAAACTTTAAAGATGTTTCTTTTTCTTTCTCGTTAATATAAATTTCAAGTCAATATGCATGACCAAATACTCAAGAGACTGAACTCCAAACATAAGAGAAATATCTCCTCTCTGATGACTATATTTTACTTTCTACAAAAATCCCACTGAGGAGCTTTGGCAAAGTATCTCTCCAAAGCAATTACAAATCTTTATGTGCTACATATAATATGGTGACAGATCTCTATTAATAAATAGAAAAAGGAATAATTTTACTTCTTTGTCCTTTGGGCTCCAGGAACAACACCATAAACAACAAAATTGAGCTAACGTGCAGTAAAGGTTTCTTTTAACATCCATAACTACATAGTGGAAAATCAAGCTTGCCACACATCTGTTATTTCTCACTTAAAACAAATACTCTTTTTTGTTGATACATAGCTAACAAAATTTACACCTATGTCTAAAGCCCCTGCTCCATTATACAGTTTCATTGTATGAGGCACAAATAACACAATGCCAAACTTTCAGCTGAAGAAAAAAAAAAAAAAAGTCTCATAGAATGGATTCCATTATTCTGGATCTCAAAATCCCAGACCTTTAGCATGCTGAATTATTTTACCAGGTGTCCTGAGCATAAATATAACAAGAACATATACCAGAAATTTATTGGGTTAAAATTGTTTGCATTTGACAGAAAGAACAGGATGGTAGAAATCATACCCTGAAAGGAAACATTCTTTATAAATGTGGAGTTCTTTTAAAAAGTGGAGCTCTTTTTAATTAGATTTCTGTATTCATAGATTCTTTTTAATGGTTTGTGAAATTTCAGTTGATTCTTATGGTTTGTATATTTGTGTGTTTATTCAGGACTTTCTACTCTACATTATGTCTTCTAATTTATTCCAGCTACCTATTTGTATCTCTGAGTTTTTCTCTCTCTGCAATGTCTTTCACATTCAAGTTTTTATTTGCTGAATTGTCTATAACAGGAACAACAAGGTGTATTCTTACTTTTTTAATGTTGCAAGAGACATACATTGTGACTTTTTTTTTTTTTCCATTAACTATTGATACATATTTTTTAACAGGAATACGCAGACTGTTTGGTTTGGTTTGGTTGGTTAGTTTGTTCCCTTCTACCCCCGTGCAAAGGTAGCTGTCAATCCTGGGTGATATTCAGAAGTTTTCTAGTCACTAAGGAGAGTCTTTCAGGTTGGCTGCAGCCTCTAAAAAGGATATTTTGGATAAAAATGAATGAAAGTCAATGCAAGCCATTTTTCCAATAAAACCTGCCAACTTTTATTCTCTGCATTACTACTGTGAAACATTTGGTGTCGTGGTTTGGCCCCAGGCGGGAACAAAGAACCTCGCGGCCGCTCGCGCAACTCCCACAGCCGTGGGCAGAAACAGAAGGAATAAGGCAGAAACTCGTGGGTTGAGATAAAAGCAGTTTAACAGAACAGCAAAAGCAAGAGAAAACAGTAACAGTAACACCAGTAAAGGAATATACGAACGCGATTACAGTGCCGCCGCTCCCCGACCGGACCCGCACCGCCGCAGCCCGTTCCCAGCCGCGACTTCCGCCCCCTCCCCCGGCTAGCTCCCCCCTGCAAACCTGGGCATGGCTCACACGGCATGGAATACCTGTATCCCCTGCTGGCTCCTTGGGAAAATTAACCCCATCCCTGCCGGAACCAGGACACTTGGGATACAACAACTTTTTAGCTAAACACTGGAATTGAACAGGTATTTGAAAGAGAAAATGAGTAGCATGGGCCTTGCAAGACGTAAAGGCAGTTAGTGGATAACTAAGTCACAGAGAAAAGCTGTAAGAGAGCAGAAACCATGTCTGTGGAGGCTTGTAGAAGTCATCCTTTCCACTCTATAGTGACTCAAGTAAGTGCTTTCCATATTATGATTCTTAATACTAACTCTTAACTGTCATACACAATGAATTATTAGAATACTAAGATTGCTTGCTTATCCAAATTAGATTTTGATCGCCCAGATTTGCTGAATTTTGAATAGCCTGATCTAAGGCAGCCCTGATTTGAGTGGGAAGGAAGTTATATCAGTTCACCTTCACAGGTATGTTCCAAACTCAGTTGCTTTATGACTCTTTTCCAAACCTTTTCAAGTCCAATATAAAATCTGAAAATATTTATAATATCTAGAAATATTAACTTTTCTTAAATTTTTCATTACTGATAACCTCTAGTGTTTTTCACTAAGTTGTTTTGTGATCAACTCAAAAAGCAAAGCAAAATTAGAACTTTGTTTCTCTTCAGATGAAAATGACAGATACGTGATCTACGTTGGGAATAAATATATTTTTTTATGTTAAAGGACACTATACACAGAGTCCATATGTTTTTTGGGATTCAGATGCTCAACTGCTGGTGTCCAGTGCCATTCAGGATGCCTGAGGGAACAGAAGAGCACCTAGGTTTGTCTGAGAAATCCACCCACAGCTGAGGGAAATGACAAAAGTTTTACATGAGATATGTATCCTTTTGAAGGTCCAAAAAAGGTTCCCTAAAACATCTCAAATGACAGCAGACACCTATGTTTAGGCAACTGTATCTTATCCATGTTCTATAAAACATATTAGTGACCAAGTTTTTACCCTTTTTTTTTAAGAAATGAGAATGAAAATACACACATATCTGGCTAAGAAAGCCAGAGAGCGGCTTACCTAGTTAGCCCACAATCTGTTTTCTGCAACAGACATCTACTTCTGGAGGCAACGAACTAATAGGTGCAGGAAGATTCAACAAAATGGTAAACCAAGTAGCATAGATACAAGACTATTTGGTCTTGAATTACCTAATAGTTTAATTTCACGTTTCCCCATTCACAAATCTGTTACATTTACACTCATTCAAAGCTAAATATCACCATCAGATGTTGGATCAACTATGTTACTCTCCTTAATAGCTGGTGAAATTTGCATCAGTCAGCCACCAGGCTTGGATCACAAACAAGGCTATTTTATGCAGCATTTGTTAGAAACAAATCAATAAACATAAGCAGAAAATCTAAGCTATAGTATTTCCAAGTTCCATCATGAAAACATTAGAAAGGAAAGACATTCCTGGTAAGCATTTCAAGTCCATTTACAAGTGTGGGATGAATACATCACTTTTCAGTAATTGCCACAGTTTTACGGTAGTCATGCCTTATCATAGAATGGTTTGAGTTGGAAGGGACTTTAAAGATCATCTAATTCCAACCCCCCTGCCATGGGCAGGGACACTTTCCACTAGACCATGTTACTCAAAGCCCCATCCAGCCTGGCCTTGAACACTTCCAGGAGTGGAGCATCCACAACTTCTCTGGGAAACCTGTTCCTGTGCCTTAACACCCTCACAGTAAAATATTTCTTCCTAGTATCTAACCTAAATCTGCCCTCTATCAGTTTAAAACCATTACCCCTCGTCCTATCACTACACTCCAAGATAAAGAGTCCTTCCTTGTCTTTCCTGTAGTCCCCCTTTAGGTACTGGAAAGCTGCTGGGTCTACCCAGAGTCTTCTCCAGACTGAACAACCCCAACGCTCAGCCTTAAATCAGGTTGACCTTATGTGATCAAACTAGTTAATTTTACAATGTGATTCTCTTCCTTTCATCTGCTCTTTTGGTCATGTTGATGCATAGGCAAGGTCAGCTTGGTTTTTACTCTTCAGTATATCTTATATATATATGTACATTATATATCTGTACATATATACACATATATATGTGTATGGAATAAGATAGCCCAACTCTAAACAGCAATTAGATGCCTAACTTCTTTTGAAATAGGCTAATAGAAGAGATTTAAACTGATAGAACTCTTTCTTTATTCTTTCCTGCTTCCACATAATAGATTTACTCTGTAAAAGATGTGAAGCTTATGTAACATATTCTGTAGAGGCTTAACACTCTTGGGAGAGGAATAATTAAGATACTGTCTATTGTTCTCATTCAATAGCCTATGTATACAAGCAAATAGGATGTATCAGTTCCTATGAAAACTACTGTGAACATCTGTCACAGGGGGGTTCTGTGTTGTTTTTATGTCTTATAGATTCCAATGCAAAAAGATAATTTTCCTCCCTTCTTCCATTCCTCACTGTGCCATAATATCTGACAGTTTTCCAGTAGCTACAGTTCCTATGCCCTGCAGAGATTGTAAAGCAGTTTTAGTAGTATCTTTCAGAGCTTACACCACTTCAACAGTTCTGCACTGTGTATTATGACCCTCATTTTGCAGTACTTAGGCAAACTTCTCATTGCCTTTGTTGATTTCTAACCACATGACCCCAAATCAAAATAAGAGGTGAATATTAGGCTAAATATAAATACTAGATATTCTTTTCACCCTTATGCTGTGCTGAAATCAGATATGGTTGCTATCGTTGTAACAACATTGGCCCAATAAGTTTCAGCACACGCATAGTTCAGTCTTTTCTGAATTTCTAAGCAAAAGGAATTAAGTACTGTCCCAAGGCTAGTAAAGATAACATATTTTCAGTAAAAGCAATGCAGTGATTACATAAAATCAGATTTTCACACTATGATATGATATCCTGCAGTCAAAGCCAAACAGGACTAACTGCTAAACAAGATTGAACAGTAGGGAAGAGAATGCATTTTACTTTATGTGAAACTAATGATCCAATTATACTCATATATTTCCTTTCTCATTTCTCTATTGTCCTAGAGAACTCCACAAAGAAAGCATCACATGCAGAATTCAAAAAGATGTAGAAAATACTTTGTGACTGATCATTAAATCATTTTAATATTCCTTATACTAGTCAACATATATTGCACAGGATAAGAATTTAGATGTAAGGACGTCAGAAGTTCTCATTCAAGGCAGTGTTTTTCTAATAACATAAATATTAAAAAATATATATTTATATTGCTATTATAAAATTACAGTTGCAGAGTCCACACTAAGAAACAATAAATACTGCACAGCCTTTTTTTTTTTTTTCTTGTTTTTTCTCTCTTTTTTCTTTTTTTTTTTTACTTCTTTTTTTTTCCTCTGCAGAATATCAGGCTAGTATGATACCCATGTGGCTTCTCTCTTACCTCTTAACCAAAGTATACTTCACATCTCTAGCTCTCTGTCCATCCAAATATCTTTCTTTCTCCTTATAATCTTTGAAATCTTCTATTGCATTCAAATGCAACTTTTGTCTGAATGAGGACAACAGGACAGAACCAATAATGACATGAGTACCCAGAAGCAATCAAGTATATAGCTTACTAACTGATTCATGCCAACGTGTCAAGTCTAGTTTATCTCTTCCTAACACAAAAGGCTCTCCAATTAATGTGCTTGTTACAGACATTCAGATCTGGATATTGCTATTCTTTGATGTGAATCAGGAGACAGTCAAATCTTATCTGCACATTTGAGTGATATTGCTAAAACACCTAGTAATTGCAGGCTTTTAAACTGTGCAATTTTCTTTCAAAATTTGGTTTCGAAGCAATGGCTAAATTCAGAAGGGGACATAAGTAATTCTTCTGTCTGGGGCTAATTCTAAGACAAAGGCTTGCTCAGATCCTACAAATTCAGCTTCAGTTGCTGCCTAAACCTGC
>NW_009648470.1:1217431-1326081 GCF_000708025.1 Charadrius vociferus | reverse complement strand
CTTGTGTTTTTGTTTTTGTTTTTCCCTAATCATCCATATTTCTGCTCCTGGACAAAACTAGTGATGAGCTGGTCAGCTTCCAAAACACAGCAGGACTTAGAAACTCACTATTCTTATTCTGAATCTCTAATGTCTGCCCAGTGTAAGTTTTTAATGTCTAACTCACACAAAGGACAAAACTAAGATAGCACTCAACTTAATAGTGCAGCAAATGGAGGATGAGATCAAGTACAGAAAAAAGAAATTAGGATTAATGTGTTCTAGCTATATGCATCCAGTACTTACTAGGATCTAGTCACTGGAAGAGAATCTTTTTTTATAACCAGTAGAGTTCTCTTCATTTTTAGAAAGCAATTAATCTGATTCAGTTTAGATGATCACCCATGAATTAATGCAAATTGCTCTATGATTTCTAAACAGAGGTGTAGGGGGTCTAGGTTGTGTTTAGAAGTCCAACTGCATAACAAGAACAATGTAATTTACCTCTAGGTTTTCTTTCTTCTCTGCCTTATTTGGAACAACTGAGAGAGGACATCTATTCCATGTAACAGATGATCTATTCATTGGTAGTCTCTAAGGTACTATGAGGACTAATGAATCTATGGAACTTTTCTTTAAAGAAAGGAATGCAAAGTTGGAGTGGTTTTACTGGGGAAAATATGAGTGATCCTACAGTCTGATAATTTAGGTAATGACCAGATGAAGATCTGGACCGCTTTCCTGGTGTTACTGTTGTGCATATAATCCAGTGAAACAGCTACAAGAAAAGCAATAGTTTAAAAAATATTTGGTTGAGATCTCTGTTCTGAAGATGACGATAGAAATATAGAAATATGAGACCCTGCCTGGAATATTGCATCCGGGAGCCCTCAACATAAGAAGGACATGGACCTTTTGGAGCAGGTCCAGAGCAGGGCCACAAAGATGATCAGAGGGCTGGAACACCTCTCTTATGAAGACAGTCTGAGATAGTTGTAGTTGCTGAGCCTGGAGAAGAGAAGGCTCCGGGGAGACCTTATAGCAGCTTTCCAGTATCTGAAAGACACCTACTAGAAAGCTGGAGAGGGACTTTTTACAAGGGTATGATAGGATGATGAGGAACGGCTTCAATCTGGAAGAGGGTAGATTTAGAATAGATACGAGGAGGAAATTTTTCACTCTGAGGGTGGTAAGGGATGGGAACAGGTTGGCTAGGGAAGTTGGGGAGGCCTCGTCCCTGGAAGTGTTCAAGGACAGGTTGGATGTGGCCTTGGGCAACCTGGTCTAGTGGGAGGTGTCCCTGCCCATGGCAGGGGAGTTGGAACTAGATGATCTTCAAGGTCCCTTCCAAGTCTAGCCATTTTATGATTCTCTGAAATATACCTTACTATTTCTGCTATTCCACATGACTAGTGGTTGCTCTAACCAATAGGTTATCATGTTTAAGGAAGGCCTCAGCCTTATTTTTCAGAAGTCTAGGAAAGGCATCTAACCCACCAATACAGAAGATGAATCCTCCCTCCTGCCCACAATCAGGAGCCTACTGCTATAAGGAGGTAGAGAAAAAGTCCTTCCATTCCTCTTGACAATTTATTGCCTCCAATTTCCCATTGCTTAACATAATCATTCCTGTGCGATGGACACAAAAGTTTTCTAGGGTATGAGTTAGTACTATGCAGAAGTATTGAGAAGTATCCCAGTAGCATTAATTAATTAACCAATACCCCAATAACATTAATTCCTGAAGAGACATAGAACTTGCTTGGGTTTTTCCACCACGCCTAGTTACCAGTGTACACAGGAACTGTTACGAGCTTAATTTCTCCTTGTAGAGATAAGCATTGATCCTTGGCAGCTTACTACTTAAGCAGCATATAACTTGGGCAGCAGATTTCATAAAGTGAGAATATGCCCAAGAATCAGGCACTACCATGTCTAAAACCTTTTGTGGATTTAACCTAAGTCATTTAAAACTGCTCTGATAAGTTGTGTCTATGAGGAGAAACACCTTGCAGTTTAATGAGGTATCAAGGGAGGGAGGAAGATTAATTTATTTTTTTTCCAAAAAGTCCAAAGTGCAATTGAGAAAAGAGTGGGAGGTCTTTCAACCATATTTTATTTATGGCTTTCATCAAAAAAAACAACTCTATATATCAAAGGGTCATGCCTCAAAGCACAAGTAAAAATTTCATTAACAGGGCTTACTGTAATGTCTATTAGTATCTGCATCATGCAGAAGAGAAGAAGATAGAAAAGGTTCAAACAGAGGGTAAAGAAAAAACAGATTTTACTCTGGCTAAGACTACACAAAGATAACTACTTTAAGTTACCTTTTATAGACTTGACTTGATAAACTTGTTTTAAGCTAATACATCCATAAAGTCTGAACAGTTTAATTTATGACTACTCAAATAAAACATTCTAATATACCAGCCTCTCCTTGCAAGTTTCAAGGTTACCTGCAACAGATTAGAGCTGTCAAGCCTCATGTTGCTTATTATATAGTGTTCGTGTTAAGGTTTCTATGAAACCATTAGCCTTTTCCTTTGACATTTCCTGTTCTGCATGGCTGAATGTGTTTATAAACCACATATTGCTTTGAAGGTAGTCTAAGTAGCGTTCAGGTTAAATTAGCTGCTAACAAGTTACACTTATTGGATTGCCTTTGTTTACACCACAAAAGAATATTGTTATCCTTGGTGGTTTCAACAGTTTCCTTTCAAGTACCTCGTGTATAAGCATATTAATTATTTTCTTCTTAATAGGAACATTGAGAAATTGTGTTCTGGATGCTAATAATGTAGCTAATGAATTACTTTTTACACATTAGTGAAGTATGTCATAAAATTAGTTTAAATATTTGTTTCATTGAGTAGGGAAACAATACAATCCTTTCAAGGCAAATTTTGCCTAACCATTCTGTAAGAAGATTATCTATAGGTATAGTAATAATTTTCCACTCAGCATTTTACAAAGAACAGAATAAAGTAAACACTTAGAAAAAGGAATGTGGAAAAAAAAGGTAGGAGAAGAACCTAAACAAAACAATAAGACCATTAATACATACTATACTTTTATAGAATTATATCCACTACTATTTTTAAGCTCATAGTTAGAGTTGTCTCATTTTTACTGTTTTCTTGGCTGAATATTTTTATGACTTTTCCCTCTTACAACTAATGAAACCTTCAAAGCCAGGAGAATCATGTAACTGATATAACAATTTTTTTAAAAAATAAAAATAAGCCTAAGAATTTTCCACAGATAGACTACCGTAACTGTAACACTTAAATTCAATAGCTATGTAAATTCCATCAACAGAATTTATGCTCCTAAGGCAGACAGAACATCCCAGTGCAGACCCTCAGCTGCTGTAAACTGAATGCTGCTGTTTGATAGCCTGATGGTAGTTTATTTGAACCAGGCATCAGACCCCTCCTTGCTTAATTTGCCTGAGACAGAAACATGTGATTTGGCTTGCAGTATAATGAAAATATGGAGATAATACTGTTAAGCATTTAAATGACGTGTTCTCAATGGCAACTGTGTACTAAATGGGTTGTTAATATAGTAAATGAAAAACAGTGTATTTGTTGCTTTCATAAAGCTTTATGCTTTGTGCAATACTTTTGGATAACTTTTATAACCCTCCACATCTTTGCAAGAGGCCAGTTGGCTGATGTTAAAAGAATACATAAATTTTCTACACTGCTTCCCCTAGAGTATATGGCAAGAGTTCGATATTTGCAGCTGACTGTATTTAGTAGACAATAATTCAGTGTGGAAAATTACATAATACATACAGGTTGACACAGTTTAACATAATTGACAGTTTGCTGAGGGACATCCCAGCTGAATTAGCTTGCACAGGGAATAGCTCTCTATCTCAAGGTTAGACTAAGGGCACCTATGAAACCACAATATGCAAAGGTACAACAACATTGTAGAGAGATTACCTCTCTCTTGACCTCATTGCAATAAATATGGAGACTCCTATATTCACTCTCTGGGCACTTAAGTAGCATAAAACAACAAACAACAAAATGTAAATGCTCCTTTTATTGGGATATAAAGCTATCCTGTGAGATATTAAAGCACTCATGACACATTTGTAATGTTTCTAAAATGCTAAAGAATTATTCAGAATTTGACAAATAGACAGTGCAGCAACTGCAAGAACTGAAAAACACATAGAACCTCTTTTTCTACATTTATCTTAATAATATATGTACACTGCTTATATATGAACCTTACTGCAGTAATATTTTTATGTCTTCTGACAGTGCATAAAAATGGTGAAAAGAAACATAAAATCTGAGAAACACAAAGTGTTATCATTTTGAAATATTTTGCTGTATTTTAGCTATTTCTAAGGAGGGAGGGAAGATAAAGAGGAACCTTGGTCCAAGATTTAGCAGCAGTCTGCAGAGAAACCAGCTATTGTAAGGAATATATTAGGAATTATTTCATTTGACTACGTTTTTACAGAAATATTTAATCTGAGATGTGTGATAACTACATAAATAGTAGATCTGGATTAATGGAAATTTTTAACTTTTCTTTTTTTCTGTTTTAATTTTTTAATAATATTCCCAATTTCAAAATGTTCAGGATGAAATTTCAAATATTTATATATCAAAAAAAAGAAGGAATTAACTTGAAAGTTTCAGCTCTGAGCTGAATTAAGTACCTTACTAGAAGTCCCTTTATTTTGAGGGGAAAATAATATGTCTTAGTGTCTGTCTCCTCTGAACTGGACAACACTGGTTCAAGGAGGGTAATAGATGTTATTGAAAAAGATTTAATTTAGTATCGGTTGCTTATTTTGAAATTCAAATTTATCTGGAATATTTAAACATATCTTGTCTAAATATAGCCAATTTTAAAAATTACCTTGAGAATGACAAAGGGAGTGAAAAAAATCAGTTGAATTTAGAAGATTGCTCATGAACTTTGGATAATTAAATACTTAAGTAATTTTCAAAAATTATGTGTCTGAAATATAACTTAGGATCTATTTTTTTTCATTACTGGTTTATATATCATGTAAAGTCAGGAATCAGATCCATAATTAAAATTCTTAAACAGGAGAGAAACACAGTGCTTAAGTGGAAGATGGAAATTCTCAAAAGAGACAATACACACAAAAATATATGTTATAAAGCTAAGTCTATGCCTTCTTTATGAATTCAACTCAAAGCACACAAAATTATGTGTTCAGTCTTCTGAAGTGAATTGCACAACTTCCATAGAGTCAGTAAGACCAGAACTTCACTGCTGCACTATAGCGAATAGTCAGTTTGGCATTTGTACTCGAAGCTTTGATGCAGCTAGCAGGATGTGGCAGTATAATTCGATGACCTGGAAAAAAACAAATAAAATCACAAGCCATCTACTCAAATGATAGCTTGTATTTTGGACCAGCAATGCCCTTGCATTTTCACTATACCATAGTGTTTAAATTAGTTCTTGTGAATCTTTTTCCAGATGTATTTTTACAAAGTAGCAACAAAGGTTTCATTACCACACTAATAAAAACTTACTTAATAACTCAAAATCTACCTACTTGGAAAACCTATTTTCTAATGGACAAAAAAGCATATGTGTAACCACTGCCACCAGAAAACATCTCAAAACTCAAAAATAATTATGAGTAAAAATATTTAAAATATTTACATGTACATGTCAGAGTTGTTTCTGGTGCAGAATAAAGAAATAATACAACACGTTTTAAATATATGAAAATACGTTATGTAGGAAGTTTCAATTAAACTAACTTAAACTGTTGAATTACAGAGACATAAATTTTCAGTACAGGTAACGGGATTAGCAAATGATTTAGGAAGTGCTTTTGCAAATTTGTGTGTGTGTGTACAGGGAAAATTAAAGTGATCTGATTTCCAATGTCTTTCATTAAAAAAACTGGAGAATTGAGGATTACACATCCTCCAAAGATCCCTTCTAATCTAAATTATTTTTCAAATCTATGATTCTAAGAAAAGAACGCAGTCTTAAATCAAATAAACATTTAATAGCTCCTGTACTACTCAGTTTGACAGAGTCTTAATGGTTGTTGTTGGAGACTGTGACCTTAAATATAGCCAGGCCACTGGAAAGACTTGTTCATGTGAGCCATTCCTTCTTAGTTATCAGTGATCACACCAGCAGTTATCCTGGAGTGAGACCCTTGTGAACTGTTAGGACAAAATCAATAGCTGAAGAATAAATTTTCTGCATTGCAAGATTACTCAAAGGTGTCTTAAGAGATCCAGAGACTAATTCATTCACCCTCTGCTGTGGGAATATAATCAGTTTCTCGTAATTGCAGCTCTTATGAAATTTTCCCTCCCATACTGAATTCCTGACTCAGCTGTACTATTTATTCAACAGAAGGATAAGTAGTAAGTTAATCAGCTCTCTCCAGAAATCTCTAAAGCAATTACATAATTGTTTGACATATTTGATATCTCATACAAACAGAGGTGCTCAGTTCTAGACAATCAAGGCAACCTTTGAGCTTTCTCCAGGTTATAGGTGCATTCACTACACATAAACATATTTCTAACTGAAGGCATGATGAGAATAGTCAGAAATACCTGTAGGAAGACTTATGAAAAATCCAGACCAATCAAATACAGCTGAATAACTTCAGGGGCATCTGCTAAAGCAGTAATTTTTGTTAGATATTGTCTACTTCCTAATTTTTCCACCTCTCCATTTCTACATCAATTGTACATTCTACATCAATTGTATTTTCTACATCAATTGTACCTCAGTCACAGAGATTCTGCGAAGCAAATGCAGCCTCCACTTACAGCTGTGTTGCCATTTCTTATAGAATTGCATATGGATATCTTAAAAAAAACACTGCTTGGTGGAAATACCCTTCACTTGACAAAATAGCTGAAAAAACCTCAGGACAGTTAAGCAGGAGGAAAAGAAATGTTGATAAAGAATGAGACCATGGGCAGCAAAAGAGCAAACATGACTTTTGCCTGTCATGTGAAGTTAATTAGAGATTGTGATACTGAGGTGTGAGCCAGAGCAGAGGATTCCCTGCACCAAGATACTTCAGAAGAAAGTCAGAACTCATCCTGGGAAGAGATTTTCAGAGTTTATTCAAATGCCATTTAAGGCTGCATGCCTGAGTGTCTTCTGTGCTCCCAAAATTTTTTCTCAGGTTACTGAAATGTGCAGATGAAACTCTGAATACATTCACAGGGAATCATAACAGTGAATGTATCATATTACAAAATCAGTTTTCAGAGATGAATTTCTCTTTAAGGAAATTTCTGTTCCTGAGCACTAAGCAGGAAACCTCTAAATCACCTCCTTAGTTTTTCAGCTTTTCCCTGGTGTTTTCCATCTACTCTTCAAATATAAGATCAAGAAGTCCTTTCATTTTACTGTCTTGAACAAAAAGTTAAGAATCTCTTTACTTCTGCTGCAATCTTTTCTAAATTATCTGTTGCACTTTTTTAAGGAAAGCAATACAAAATGTAGGTGTAATATGTTAAATAAAACAAATAGTAAGCATCATCAAAATGGATTAAGTGAACCTTTAGCATAAAAAATATTCCATTTCTGTAATTCAACCTCTTGCCAATATGATCATCATAATAATTATTCCTGAGCAAAAATTCCAGCAAAAAAAAAAAAAAATCCAGCAAAATCTTCCCTGACCTTGACAGATCTGTTTATGAAATCTTATCTAATAACTTTCACCATATACTTAAGGATGTGTCAACATGGCCTCCAAAAGTATTTCTTAACCAATAGTTTCAGGACCAACGTCACTATACTTCTCCATGTCCTCACAGTAGGATCTATTGTTTGTTTTATTACCTTTGAGCACACTTTTCAACCTTTAATTTTTTTTTTTTTTTAAAGTAATTTTCATTTTGACTCACTGTACTGTCTTCCGTGCAAAAATCAACTTCTGGACTACTAGAACCACAATATCATATTGGTACACGTTTTCCATCTATCTACCTATTTATCTATTTATCTATCTATCTATCTATCTATCTACCTATCTATCTCCTTCCAAAACATCGCAGAGGTGTTTTTTCATTTGTCAGTTACACTTTTCAATGAAGTAAAAATACTGGGAAACCTAAGGCCTTCTATCATAGGCAGCATTTCTATTTATTTGCATTGGAGCAGCTTTATAGATATTTGAGAGAAATAGGTTAGCAAGTCAGTAGGGAGAATCTGAAAAAGAAATAATTGAAAAAAAAAATATAATTTGGGAGTGGGGAAATTGTCCTTTAGGAACTGCAGTGTCTCCTTCTGCAGCAGAATGCTTTCTCCAGGACCAAGAACAGATCTCTGATGGAGAATCTTCCCATGATCAGTTTAATCAATAAATTTTGAAGTTCTTATGAATTCTGTTTAGACAAGGCAACTAGTTTTTACAGCCTAGCTTACATTTTTGATTCACAATCTGGCACCTTAATTCCAGTTTTCATACTGGCAAGTGATGTACATATATATAGATACGCATAGATATGTATGCAAATACACATAGGTATATGTGTATACATAATATGCTATAATGGGGTTTATTTAATGAAAAAAAAAATATCCTAAATGTCTATGGAAATTAATCTGTCTCAGTGTACAGGTATATAAAATTGACAGCTGAAACCATGTTAAAAGTGTCTAGTTCTTTCTTTGAGAATATCAAGATACTTGAAGTGCAATTGAAAGCTATAATGTATTGCTTCCCAGGATCCAAATGGTAAGGAATTGTTTAAATACGTGGTGACATCTCCACAGGGATATGACAAAAATGCTATCCTTCCTGTAAGTAAGCAGCTCCACACTTTTTCTTTCCATTTCTTATTATGAGCTGTAACTACTTTCTCTAATCTTATGTGCTTACAGGTTCACATTGATGGGAATTACATGCACAAGATGCAAAAACTCTGGATGCCTCTGCAGGAAACATCTCTTTATTATTATCTTGGCAGTAGTTTGTTTCCAGTGCACTAGTGATAAAGAAAGAGAGAAAGAGAACTGAGACTGAGTATTTAGATACGCTTGTCTGTGTGATTTTTCTTTCTGAGATTTCCTGCCATCTCTGAAGCTGGGGTATTCTTTTTTTGTAGGTATTCTTGTCATTAATAGTGCTCAATTAAATCTGGAAAGAGGAACGCTGCAGCTGGTGAAAGTATGCCTGTACTACCATGCACTTCAGAACTTGAGAGCCTCTGGCTTAACGAAGTAGTGAACTTTATTTTATAATATTTTACTATTTTTATATTTACAAGTTTGAGAGGAAGCTTTCCCCCCGCCCCCACCCCCCCCTCCACAGTTACTTGCCTGTGGCAATAAGCTTGGAAAAAATAGCTGTATCAAACAGCAAAATAGCTGCGGACCACAAGAGATTTCAAAGTCAGCTACGCAAGCCATATCCCAGAACATGCTCTGCTTTTAAATACCAGTCTCCCAGCTGAATCTATCATTTACCTCGTTATCTGTAGTTATATTCCTGTGCCTACATTATTCCCATTTTAATGTATTTTAAGTATCCAGACTCATGCTGATAAATTAAAACACTCAGTAAACAACCTTCAGGAACAATGTGACAATTTGACATATATATGCCTCAGAATGCAGAAAACACCTCAAAATATTTGCTAGACTTCAAAGAAATAAAATATTTATTTCGGCTTTTTTTTTTTTTTTTTTTTTTTAAATTCTGTCCCTTAAACACGAGCAATTCAGTAGTGGGACAATTTCTCTAGGTTTTCTCTTCATCCCCAGAGACCTCTTTGATGCTCTGCCAATTGTCTTGCACAGAACTAAGAAAGTAGAGGAATTAAAGGTGTGTAAATCTGATTTTCCATAAATTTTGTTTGCATATGATTCATCTCTCCTTAAAACTCAGATTCAGAACCCATTAGCTAGTTCTGTATACTCCTTCAGTCCACCATAAACCTCCATGACTCCTTGAGGGGGCTATAAAATTTCCTTTCATTCACTAACACTTGCTTTTTGGTTTAGTAGAAATATTTGAACTGAAGGCCTTTCTGTAGGACTTACTTAGAGTCAGCATGCTCTCGCCTGCAAAAATAATCAATATTTGACAAACATGAACTCACAAATGCAAATTGCACACGCTATCTGAAGGTGGAAGGTGAACTAATTCCAGGTCCACTTTCCTGTCAGTGGCCTGGGGATGAGGTGGGATGCTTTTATAACACAAATAGAGACCCTATAGAAGATTGTAGACACGACTACGAAGATATTGTTCTTAGGGGAAAAAAGCTAAAGAAGCAGATGGTAGACTTACTTTCTTTTAATGAAGAACCTCAGTTACATAGATCCTGAAAAAGATGTAGCACTAAATGAAACAGCAGTGTAGCTTCTCACTTCAACTTTAGGTCTGTTGTGTGAGAAGTTTATTAGGATACTATTGTTATACAAAAGTGTGAAAAAAAATAATTAATACTCATTGAACTGGCTTGAGGACACAGGCATGTAATGGATGGAGTTTATGGATTATTAACACAATAGAAGGTGAAAATAAATTGGAAGTCCAGCACCTGTGCACTTTGGAATTTTTATTACAGACCAATGAACATGCTATGGTAAAAATGACAGCTTAAACTTTACAATAGTGGTTTTCCTTGTTTCTAGGTTAGTATTTTTTACGCTTTTGTTCAATTAATGCTAGGTTATTACTCCTGACACCTAATATGACTGGAATGTCTTCAAATGTAAGTATAAGTTGAACTCAAAGTGAAAAACATGAGACAGATTGTACATAATACTATAATAATACAGCTGATGTTGATATTGACATTGATTCAAGATTTACTTACAAGGTAGCTGAGTATGAAGAGAAAAAAGACTTCATATATAATTATCAATTAACTACCTAAGAACTTTTACTTCCTGCCTTATTGTATCTTTCAATTGTAAAGTTCCCTTCTGATGTGAAACTTTCCACATTTAAATAAAAGCTGGATGAATAATTGATCATATGACACCTGATAAATGTCACCTCCTTTTCAGTTTTTCTTTGACAAGAAATGTCTCCATTGGATTTGTTATTTGAAATGATCACTGGATCACATACACAAATAACTGTAATGTCTTAATGAAATGAACTCATCTTTTGTAATAATCCAATTTTTGAAATGTAGGCTGATTTGACTGGCCATAAGCCATACTTACTATATTCTAAGGCAAGGTGATAGTTCTTTAAGGAATAAGATTTCAGATTAAAATTTATTTTTTTCTGTGAACTCCCTTGTTGTGGGCAAAAGGGAACTAATGAGTGGATACAAGATTTTATTATTAGTGAAGTTATTTATTTTGTAACAATCTGATCAAAACACAACAAAAGTTTGTTAGTCCAGGTGCAATGATACTAACATCATAGCCCAGATGATCTCTTTTTTATAGAAAAAAAATTAAAAACACATCAAAAAATGTTCTACAGAAATGTTCTAGTATCTACACTTTCCTCTCCATTATGTTTATCCTTCCAGTGCACCCTGAGTTCTAAGACTGCCAGAGCTGGTTTTCCTCAAGAAGAATGGGGACTGGGATTTTCCCATGCCTAGCCACTGTATCGAGTTCTCTGTTGGGAGGAGTATGGTCTTGATGGAGGGATTTTCTTCCTCATCTGTCTTAGATCCGATTTGGGTTATTGTTATGTTTTCTGATGCTGTCTGCTTATACTCTCTTTCTTCACTCATTTCTAAGTTAAAATATCTCTATATCTTCACTATTAGCTAGTCACTTAATAGGATGACCTCAGCCACAGTTAACACAGGGTCAATATTTATTACTTAAATACTATATATATTTCTTAGACCTTTGCATACATAGTATTTACAGAGCTAAACTAAAACAGGTTAAGCAATATTCACCTGACCATTTGGCACGTTTCTATAATGACTGAAACAAGCTAAAATTAGCTCAGGCCGAGCCAGGTTCAGACCATGCTGGGGCCCTGCATTTTTAGATCAATACAAAAACCGGAGACTTTTCCTAGGAATGAAAATGTAATTTTTATTGGACAACAGTGTGTATGCAAAAAAAAAAATACTGTCCATAATATTATAAAATATGCAAATTGTCTCAGTCTTATTTGTTACTCCTCTTTATAACTTCAAATTCTGCATTCATGCTTTGTGTACCTGCTTTACAGTCAACAGATATTGAGTTCTTGCCCATGGTGAATTTTATATTCTTTTCTGAATTAGTGCTTTCCAGAACACAGTCTTGCAGTCCATCTAT
This sequence comes from Charadrius vociferus, assembly GCF_000708025.1. Taxonomy (NCBI): domain Eukaryota; kingdom Metazoa; phylum Chordata; class Aves; order Charadriiformes; family Charadriidae; genus Charadrius; species Charadrius vociferus. The sequence continues at coordinate 1,313,844 of NW_009648470.1, read as the reverse complement.
AAAATACAGATATCTTATTTTTCCAAGACTGCTTTTGTAGTTGACCAAACTGAAAATGAAGATCGTTGAAACATGTTATTCCTGTTCTCTAAAAGATTCTGATATTTCAAAAAAGACATAAATCTGAGTAAATATGTCATATTTCGTGAAGACGATTATTCCATAAAAAGAAAACAAACAGTGTCAAAAAAACCCACAAGCCCTTACTTGTTTCCATTTGACTGATTTCAAAATAAAATGATCTTTATGACCAGCTCTGGTAGAAAGTGTCAACCAAACACAGGTTTATTTACTATTCTGGCAAGTTTATATCATTCTCAAATTTTATCAGCCAGACTTTTGTTAGAAATTTTGGTAACACCAAGTCTAGTGCTGGTCACAGTATATTCTTCCAGTAATTCAGTGTTTACAATTTTCTGAGGTTTGTTCATTAACCAGCTCTTAATTCACATAACATGTTATGTCACTGTGTAATGAGTGACATTGCAATACAAGTATAAAGACCAGCAGTACAAAAATTAAAACAAACCAAACCAAAACAGGAAGGAATATACAATAGACGTTTAGGAAAAAATAACTTAATGTTTCTCTTTCTACTTCAGATTCTCTTTTTCAATCAGTACAAGCTGATGAGCACTCAAAAGTTTAAGATCACTCAGGCACCTCAGTAGGTCTGACATTTCAAACTCCGGTATTTGAAGACAGCATCTTATCCAACAAGTCACCACTCAGAGCTTTCAAAAACACACATGGATCAAGTATATATGTATGTGTTTACATCTCCTGAAAATCTTTTACCTCATAAGAAAAAATGGAGCTTTGTACTTTTGCCGAGGAAAAGGCAACCAACAGTGGGAAGTAGGGAATTTTATCTCACGTGTATTTGATTTGAAACATGAGAGGTAAACAGGATGTTTTATGGTCAGGAACAGACTCCGCAGAAGAAGCAAATTCAGCTTAAGATATGATTCCTGACAAAGAAGGTACGCAGTAAGATACATTCCAAGAAGGTAAGTTTGTTTCTTCTCAATCATTTAAGCCTGAATCAGGTGTTATTCTTCCCTAGAGAAAAATCCTGTCCCAAGGGGAAAATTAAATATTTACTTTAGACTTAAACAGATCCTATCAAATTAATTCCAGGATCCTTTGCCCAATTTGTGAACTACCTCTACTGAAGAAGTTTGGATTTTTGTTTCTAAGTAACTGAAAATGCAAGGTAGAGTAGGAAAGTGCAAAAACCCTGGGTGACTGGATTCCCAACAGAACTTGAAACTTTTTAGGTCAGAGATATCACCTGATTTTCTACAGACTGTCTGAGAACTTGACAAAGAACATTATTTCAAGGAGAAAGAACTCTCCAAGACAGACCACCAAGTTAGTCCATAAAGAATAATTAATTCACTGTACATCTGCGTTAACAGTGCACATCTGGAGTTAGACTACAAATCTCCACCTTCTCATGAGTGTAATATTTGTTTGCCTATAGTCCTTTGCTGGCATTTCTCTTTTCTCACTGAACACTCAAGTGCAGGATGGGCTTTTTATATATGTATTCATCTTGCTGTTGGTTAGGAGTCTAAACCATGTAGACTCTCACAACAGTTAAAAGAGAAACACATCTTTAGGAACAGAAAGAAAGCTTACAAGCTGATGAAGAACCAGTTAACTCACTGAATTGAAACCTAAATCTAGATTTTTTAACAATAGACAGATTTTTTTTTAACAATATATTCTCACCTGGAGTTTCATATTTTTATCAGCTGTCTGAGGATTCTCTTGTTTGGTTTTGTTTAGTTGGGTTTGGTTTGTAGTTGGTTTGGGTTTGTAGTTGTTGGTTTTGTTTTTATTTTTCTTTTGCCTCTGCAACCCATTATGAATTCTACTCTTCAGTGTCAAACCTGCTGGATTTCTTCTGTAGTGGTGTAAAAAAACGTTGATCACAGGGGTCCATTATTTTGTAGGACACAATAAGAATGTTGTCCAGTCTAAAGATTTGCAATCTTACATGCTATCTTATATACTACTTTATGTTGTTGACTGACCCTGAAGATGGTTATCTCTAACTGGTAAACAGGAGTGTCCAGTGATTAATTTTCTACGAAGAACTTTCCTGTTCTCCTGCCAGAATATCTTAGCTAGGAATTGCACTTATGTTGGTGCAGATGCTACATCAAAGGTGATGCTCATTTTGTTGTCCTCAGTGGCAGAAAATGTATGCAACATGAATACATTGTAAGCAGTAAGCATGACTGGTTGACTGACCCCAAAACTGTTATACAATCTAAATTCTTCAGCTCAGATGCAGTAGTTTTCATTCTAAACTTAAATAATTTAATAGCATTCATGCAAACAAATTTGAATCTCACCTTTAAGAAACATTACCTATATGTCACTACATTTATATATTTGTATATCATAATGAAAAATGCCTCACAAGTGATTATTTTTCCCCTTAATTAACAACACTATAAAGTTCAGAATTTTCAGTCTGGGGAGATTTTTATTACCTTTGTGTTTTAAATGGGTTGCATATTGTGTATACCATCTTCAATGTCATTTTACAGAATTAAGTCGTTATATTCATTGCAGTGAAGTTACCACTGGCTCATAAATTAATGGATAAAAAATCCTCACAGTAAAGTAACAGGAACATAATTAAACTGTAGAGCTTCTCCCAATTTTGGATGACATTTTGATAAATTAAAATTGTAATTACTTCAACTTTTTGGGTAGGGCTGACATTGGGCAGAAGCCTTGGCTTTTTCCATACAGAGACTGCCTCTTAGTAGAAGGTGATTAGCCCAGTAGAAGGTTATTTAACTTTCATTACCTGGAAGGTTACAAAAGACAGTTACACTGTCCCTATGTTTAACTATTTCTTCTTGATCAGAGTGAATTCTCAACTTCACTACCCAGAATTAAAGTGATATCCGTATCTAACATAAGCAGTAAATATTTCAGTGTAGGTAAAAGAAATTATACTTCTGCTCTTGGCCAAATTTTGCTGACACATGTACAATATGTGTTGGGGCAGCACATAATAATTTTATCAATGTTATGGAAACTTTCTTTTTTTCCCCCTTTTTAGTTATAATTCCATATAATTTATTGCATAATACTTAGTATTTAAGGAACAAGTTTTAAGGTTATGAACTTCTGCCAAACACTGTGAAGTAATAAAGAACAAGATTAAGAAAATGACACGTGTAATAGAAGTACCTCTTGCTCAGGTTCTTTTGTGTAATCTCAAACAGCTTCTTTTTAACAGTACTCCAGAAATTCAATACTATACAAATATAATTTCTTTCTGGGGAAAAAGAAGTGAAGGAGAGAAGAGTGTATTTCACAATAACAGGCAGGTTGTGAATATTTTGACAATACAAAATGTGTGGGGTTTTTTTGTCCCTGTTCTGCACCTTATTGTGCCTAAACTTTTATTGGTTATTTTTTTGCCTTGTAAATTGAGATTGTTCAGCAGAGATCAAGAACTGAGCATTTCAGCTCAAAAAATCAGTTTTATGTAAAATTATTTTGAAGTGCAGGAAAACAGGGGATGCCGAATAAAAAATTCTGGCAGCCTGGTTGTAGTAATTATCCACAATGCTCTCTGAATTTGTATTTACTCATATTCTTATGCTGTGCATTAAAAAAAAAAAAAAAGTCACTAGGAAACAGAATTCTATAGCATATAGAAGTGGACCTTGGAAAAGTCTCCAGCAAATTGTCATATAGTGATATGCAAAATCTCCTGACCTAATCTGTTAGGGCTCTGCTACGTAAGGGAAGGTAAGCCATGAGCAAGGAGGGTATTTCAGGGGATTTTTGGCCAGGCCTTGGCTCACAGTACCCAGCAAGGCAAGTAGAACAGACCTGGAAATGGTAGACAGGTTCAATAAATAGTCTGGATCAATATTATGGTGATGAGGCAGGTCCGAGGATGAGGCTAGAAAGACAGATTTTAGGTCAGTGTTAGACTCAGGACTAGTGATCACTCAACAGGTCCCCAGTGATGAGGCAGGACCAAGGCCAAGGCTGGCAGTCAGTCCATGGATTGGGATCTGAATGATGGAGCTACATGGCCAGGCAGGGGCATGGAGCTGAGCTGGAGACTGACATTCCTCCAACATAGCTCAGGAAGGGTCTGATGGCCCTGGGCAAAGCTGAAGTGAGCTTTTGGGCCAGCAGTGTGGGGGAAGGCTTCATGTGAATCTGGTAAGAGCCATTAAGGTTTATATGCACACTCAGGGCCCTGACATAAACCAAAGATTTCAGGGCTGACATTTTCCTACTGTGATTTGCAGTGATTAAATACTTTAGAGCACAGAAATGTCAATACTGTCCTCTGTGAAACATGCAAAGCCACAGAAGAATCTCACTGAAGTCTCCTTCTAGATACATACTTAATTCTTCCCAAAACTCTAAACAACAGTTATGCTTCAGTCTTAGTGTTTTTCCATGCTTCCCTGTTCATAAAAAAACCCTCTCTTTCTTGGACTATAGTCTATGGTTACTTGGCCCAAAATGCTGGTGAAGGAGCATCAGCTCATGCTACAAATGTAATCAACTGCATATTCCTTTACTTTGCAAATCCAGTCCTGCATACCCAGTGTGCAGTTTGCAATGCAGTCACCCTTACTTGAATGAGTTAGAGGGGCATATCTAAAGTACAATGATTGTACTAAATACTGAAGTACTAAATATTGCAGAGGACACCAATTCTTGGTATCACAGCAGTATTAAACTTACCCCCGATTTAGTTTTGCTACCTGATACGAGAAGTGAGGTCTGCAGGTCTGTAGCCTGCTCTTTACAATACAATGCTCTGTGCTAGATGCATTGCCGCTCTCTTATTAGGTTGAAATCTCATTAGCAGCAAGACAGATGCCCTGAACAATGTCCCAAATGGAGGCATGGCTCACTCCATTTGCATTCACTATGCTGGTCAAAATTCTTTGATGAAAATTCTCTGGCCAGAAAGAAGCTAAGGTCTTCTTTTCACCTCCATATCTCACTGCTAATATGTGTCCTCTTACACATCAGCATACCTTTTAAGACATGCTGTTCCAGACTTTTCCTAGTCACTGAAGACGATATCTGCTTTTAAGAAGCTCTTGTTTGGACTGACAACCTGTTTTGAAGTACAGTGTCCTTTGGGGTGAGTTTCCAGAGTCCCACACAGTTATTTTTACCATTTACATTCCAGCATGCAAACACAGTTAATTCACCAGAAAATGCAATATCTTGAACTTAATAGATCTTCAGTTTGCAACTTGTAGGAAGCATAAAAAAGAAAATGAAAGTGTAACCTCTCAGTTGTTTCCTGTGTTTTAGATGAATGTGCTGGCAGTTTCCTGAGAGAAAGATATTTAAGACCTTTGTAGACATCCAGTATCTTTAGTACTCTTTAGTTGCCTTTTGAGATAGAAAAGCAGAAGGGTTCAGAATCAAATGCAATATGAATACAAACCGAAGGGGCTATTCCATTAACTCTGAATTAATGGTTAGAGAAGAGAACTTTTACACTGAAATACAAACACCTGTTGCATAAGAGGTGGGTGAAGAGTGAGTATATTGCACATCTTGCTAGTGTTGAACATATCCTTATTCACTGATTCTGAAAGTGAAATTTCTATACTCCATTTGACATCTATTAAGTTGCTGATCACTCCTTGAGACAGAAATCTCAATTTAATTTGCTAGGAAATCATCCTGCAGGTAAGGAGAGAAATCCATAGCAGAGATTTTTAGCTTCTCATTCTTTCCAACAAACTTCTCCAAGGTCTTAATGAAAAAAAAAAAAAAATTTATAGTTTGGGGAAAAAGAGAAACCTACTTCTTGTTGGAAGGGGAAAGTATACCCAGGCTAAATGGTACTTGAAAATGGCTTATAGGAGGTCAGCAAATTCCTTAGCTGAAATCTCAGCAGCAGCTTTCCTGATTAATGTATTTCTGAACTGAAGAGAACATAATGGCTGTATCTTTGTTTGTCTTCTAACTACACCCATATTCCCAGTCCTTAAAATATCTTCATAGGATTAGAAATAAAGCAGTATAGAACATTTTATTTCATCCACTTTTATGAAACATAGCATGAAAACAACATCAGGCTAAGATAAGAGTGGAAAGACATCATCAGCTTGGAAATGACTTATTTTTTTCAGGATAAGTTAAACTCTTTAAATTTTAATATAGCTTTAGTATTTAATTATGTAAAACCTTTATAAAGTATGCTGCTTTCATCCATGTTGCAGGGAAAGCATATCACCTTTATTTTCTATTGTCCATAGTCAAACCTTGATAAAAATGCTCACCATACAGATTTGGGTACTTTTTTCTTAAATTGGTAATTGATTTTCTGCTTTTGTATCATCAGATATCTTCCACTAGTAACAAGTCTTCTTTCTGAAGTTAATGGAATAAGACAGTGTATAGACCGAAGTGCATAGGAGAATTCATCTTCATATTATAGTATAATTTTCCACAGTGTTCAATAACATAGTTGAAAGTAGATTAGCTAAAATTGTACCTTTGATAGAGCTCGAAAAAATGACTTTGATGTCATTAACATAGATATGCATTTCAGTCTCAGCTTATTTACCCCTTCTGTTGTATTCACAGTATTTTTTTGGAGAAAATAACACTTCTATTACTACACTCCATTGCAGGGGGGAGGGGAGGAACCCCACAATCCATCTATTGTCATTACAGAAAATAATCTAGTTGGTCTATGCATTCTTGATGAGATACTTTTGATGCTTATTGACTAGACTTCTAAAGAAGGAAAAAGTGTACTTTGGTGAAGGTTCATGGATTATGGTTGGATCTCTTCCCCAAATTTTAAGCTTGGGAAAACCCAAACAAAAGGTAACGTAGCAAACCGAAACTTTGTTATTGGACTAACCTTTCAAAATGAACATTGCATAATTTGTTGTAGATAAAAATTCCTGTGTACTGCTTATGAATATGACTTGTCTGTGTATCAGTCACTAGAATGTAGATAGAGCAGCAAAGGCTGCAGGATAAAGCTGAAAAAAGTCCGATAAAGATATGGTTTCTTAATTACCCAATTTGTTAAAAGATTGCAAAAAAAAAAGATTTGTTAAAAGATTCAAAAAACAGTTATTGCTTAAATGCAACGACAAGTAAACTAGGTGAAATTGCCCTCTTGAATAGGTGAGTTTCCAATGTGATCCCTGGTGAACTACATTGTTTGTATATGGAAAGTTTAGAACCATTGGTATAGATGTATTTTTTCATCCTCTCTTATTATCAGTACACAACTGCATTGTGAATATCAAAAGGAGTACTTTCTCTTTTAAAAATTCACTTTTCTCTGTCTTTGTCATTATAATCTCAATATATCTTATATAATTTTCCACTAGCTTTTAAGAACTCATTGGAAATATATAGAAATATTATTTAGTAAAATTAAATTTTAAAAGCATATTAAAAAATAGTTTAAGTTTGTTTTTTTTTTTTTTTAAACAAATGTTACTCCAAAACAGAACTTTTTTTTATATGAAATCTGTTTCTGCTTTTCTGGCTGTTAAAGAAAGATGTATTTTTAATGTCCAAATTTGATGATTACTTCTTGTTCCATGTGCAAATGCTTTGAGAAGTAGTGTGTAATATAAATGGTGATTAATATAATTTAATGTTAACAGTGAGTTCCAGATGCTGTATTCTAAAAGAGGAAGGCACAACCTTTGCAACTCCAACTTACAAGGATAAGTTCCAAAAAAAGACCAAGAGCTCACTTATTCTCTGTGACTAGCATTTTTAGCTTTTCAAGCTTTCTAATCTGAGCTTTACTCAGAATATTTGGAGTGTTCTCCTGAGTTGAGTAACTTTTTTTTACCTGCCATAGCAGCATCCTCAGTGTCAAGCAGTGGAATATGGAAGATATTCAAATCACTGGGTACAGAAACGTTGAGTCATGGTTTCGCATAGGTACCTAAATCTTTCTTTGGTTCTCACCTAAATCCTTTCTGGATTTAAGTGCTAAGCACACATAGTCACACACCCATACACCCCCTGGGAGTCTCTTTTTGAAGGCTTAGGAGTCCACGAGTGCTGGTCAGTCTTTAAGAACCACCTTTTAGAAGCACAGGGGCAGGCAATTACACTGTGTTGTAAGTTAAGCAAGCGGGGCAGAAAACCAGCTTGGCAGAACACAGAACTCCTTGTGGAGCTCAAGAAAATGTATGATCTCTGGAAGTGAGGTCAGGCTTTGCAGAAAGATGACAGAGCTGTTATTTCTATATGAAAAGAGAAGACACAAAAGGCCAAATATCAGTTAGGGTTGAAACTGGCCAGTGTCGTGTCAGAAAACAAGAAAGGCTTTTTTAAGTCTGTCAATAACAAGAGGGGGTCTAAAGAAAATGTTGGACTGATACTTGTTGAAGGTGGTCATCTGACTAATAGGGATGAAGAAAAAGCAAAAGCATTCAATGCTCTTTTTGTCTCAGTCTTGAATAATACTGATACACCTTGGGATGCCTGGTTCCTTGAGTCAGAGGACCATGAGTATGAGAACAGTGGCTTTCCATTTGTGGACACTGAAATTGTAAGGGAACACTTGTATCAGTTGAAAGCTTACAAGCCCATGTGGCCTGGTGGCATGCATCCCAGAATACCGAAGAAGCTAATAGATGTTATGGCAAGACCCCTCTCAATCATCTACCAAAGGTCTTGGGAGTCTGGGTAGGTCCTTGCTGACTGGAAGGTAGCCACTGTTATTCCAATTTACAAAAAGGGCATGAGGGGAGACCCAGGATACTACAAACCTACCAGTATAAGCTCAGTTCCTGGAAAAATTATGGAGAAGGTTATACTGATTGTTATTAAAAGGCATTTCAAGGACAATGCAATCTTCAGGCACAGTCAACGTGGGTTCACAAAGGGAAAGTCCTGTTTAACTAATTTGATATGCTTCTCCTTCTACGATAAGGTCACTCCCCTAGTGGATAAAGGGAAGGTGGTGGATGTAGTTTTTCTGGACTTTAGTAAGGCTTTTGATATTGTCCCTCACACCATACTTCTGGACAAGTTGTCCAGCTGTGGGATGAGTGGGTTCATGGTGTGCTGAGTGAAGAACTGGCTAAAAGGCAGACCTCAAAGGGTTGTAGTGAATGGGACTACATCTGGCTGGCAACTGGTCACCTGTTCTGCTACAGAGGATTCAGTTCTAGAGCCAGTTTTGTTCAATATATTTGTCAGCAATCTGGATGGAGGAGTTGAATGCACCATTGGCAATTTTGGTGATGATACCAAACTGGGATGTGCTGTTGACTGTCTGGAGGGACAGAAGGCCTTGCAAAGGGATCTAGATAGATTGGACAATTGGGCAATCATTAATGGGATGAAATATAACAAGTCCAAATGCCATATTCTGCACCTGAGACAGAATAATGTTGAGCACAAGTATAAATCGGGAAAAAAGTGACTGCAGAGCACCCCTGCAGAGAGGAATCTGGGGGTGCTGGTTGACAGCAGTCTTAATACAAGTCAGCAGTGTGCCCTGACAGCCAAGAGGGCAAACTGCACCCTGGGGTGCATCAAACACAGTATGAACAGCTGGTTAAAAAGAGGTGATTATCCCACTGTATTCGTCATTGGTACAGCCACACCTTGAGTTCTGTGTGCAGTTCTGGGTCCGATAATTTAAGAAAGATGTGAAGGTGCTTGAAGGCAACCAGAGGACAGCAACAAAGCTGGTGAAAGGGTTGGAAGAAATGTCTTATGAGGACCAGCTAAGGACTTTGGTTTTGTCTAGTTTCAAGAAAAGGAGACTGAGGGGTGATGTCATTGCTTGTTGCAGCTTCCTGAGGAGGGGAAGTGGGGAGAGAGGTGCTGAGCTCTTATCTCTGGTATCCAGTTTACAGGACACATGGGAATGGTTCAAAGCTGCACCAGGACAGGTTCAGACTGGATATTAGGAAGCATTTATTTATTGAGAGGGTGGTCAATCACTGGAGCAGGCTTCCTAGATATGTGGTCGATGCCCCATGCCTGTCAGTGTTTAAGAGGCATTTGAACAATGTCCTTAATAACATGTTTTAACTTTTGGTCAGCACTGAATTGGTCAGGCAATTGGACTAGACTGTTGTAGGTCCCTTCAAACTGATATATTCTATTCTATTCTACACTAAAAACAAAAAAAAACCAAAAAAAAAACCCAACCAAAAAACCCACACCCAACCCACCATCTCTTTTGTTATGAAAATTTATCACCTATGAGAAACTACTTTTTTTTTTTTCTTGTAATATTGTTGTCTCTGTCTGAGGTTGCCATCTTCTAAACAGTTTTTCCATTGCTTGCAGGAGAGTTTGGCAAGTATAACCATTCCAGTAACTGTTAACCCTACAGTCATCAGTAAAACATTTCTATAAATGTTACACTTGCCTCAATGTCCTATTTTCCAATATTCTTGAGGGCTTAATTGTTTTCTGATTAAAAGAATTTATAAATGGGAAGAATGCTGAAAAAAATAATAGAATGAAAACTAGAAATAAATTGAAAATGTTTTACTTATGCTCACTCACACATTTCAAGTATATTCATTCACTTGGAAATGAAAACCTGGATACAGAATCAAACATTAAAGTGAAAGAAAATAAGCAACTGACAAGAAAACTAATTTGTTTAAGTTTTACAGTATGTTCTCATAGTCTGTCAATCAGATTTGAGAGGAAATATAATATGATCTGAAATGACCACAGTTCCTTTCTACTAATTAATAGGTCACAAATTCATAGATTTTTGAATTAAAATAGGAAATTTCAAACATCTAATCTACTCATTTTATAATACAGAATGTATATTGATTGCTGGGTCCTGCACTTGGGTCACAACAAGCCTGTTGCAGCGCAACAGGCTTGGGGAACATTGTCTGGCAAGCTGCCTGGCAGAAAGGACCTGGGGGTGTTGGTAGACAGACGGCTGAAGAATGCCAATAGCATCCTAGCCTGTAGCAGAAACAGTGTGATAAGCAGGACTAGGGAGGTGATCATCTCCCTGTACTCAGCACTGGTGAGGCCGCCACCTCAAATACTGTGTTCAGTTTTGGGCCCCTCACTACAAGAAAGACATTGAGGTGCTGGAGCGTGTCCAGAAAAGGGCAATGAAGCTGGTGAGGGGTCTGGAGAACAAGTCTTATGCGGAGCGGCTGAGGGAACTGGGGTTGTTTAGTGTGGAGCAAAGGAGGCTCAGGGAGACCTTATCGCTCTCTATACCTACCTGAAAGGAGGTTGTAGCGAGGTGGTATCAGTCTCTTCTCCCAAGTAACAAGTGATAGGACAAGAAGAAATGGTCTCAAGTTGTACCAGAGGAGCTTTAGATTGGATATCAGGAAAAATTTCTTCACCAAAAGGGTTATCGAACATTGGAACAGGCTGCCCAGGGAAGTGGTGGAATTGCCATCCCTGGAAGTATTTAAAAGATAGGTAGATGTAGTGCTTAAGCGCATGTTTTAATGGTGTTTTTGACAGTGTTAGGTTTTGACAGGTTGGACTCGATGATCGTAAAGGTCCCTTCCAACCTAGATAATCCTATGATTCTATAAAGCACTTGCCCTCTTGCACGTAGAATGAAATTCTATTTAATAACTTACCTGATTGGCAACTTGATTAACTGTTTTAAAAAAAAATAACTAGAAATGCATTTGTGATATTTAGATGTAGAAAGATATATGATGTTGACCAACAAAAAGTCATAAGGATAAGTTAATCTGCTGAATCAGAGTAGTGTTCAGAAACATACTAATCTAATTTGATTTTCAATCCTGTAAAGAGCATGTATTACCTGCAGTGGCTAACGTGATTATTTCACAATGAAATTCATAAATACTGTTGCTGAGAAATAAAACTGCCCCATGACATCTCAAATGTCCTTTCAAGATTACAATGAAAGTATGCTATGTTGAAAGTCAATAATATGAACTACTTCACTGTTGAGTGAAAGTTTAAAAAAAACTCAGGAAGGATCATCTTGTAAAGAGCTATGTGACATAAATAAGCTTTGTTATGTAAGTGAGTGGATCCTTGGAAAGAAGCAAAGCCAGAGTTTTGTTTTTCTATGCATTGAAATGCAGCTAAAATATTTCAGTGAATTGATAGTTTTGTTGTGTTTTTTTTTCTCTGTAGTTAGGCTATGGGGACATTATAAATGTATTTTGTTTGTTAGTGTTCATGGTTTGCGCCTTACTTTAAAAATTTATCCATTCTCCTTGTAATTGCAGCATACAGTTCGTTTTAACCTAGAGCTATACTGTGAAGTCTTCAACAGAAATAAATTGCTTGTTACTATTTCCACATACTAATTAATAATAAAATCTACAGTCACTGTTTTATCTGTGACTCTTCTCTCATTCCAGAACAGATGTGGATAGCATTTCAGTATGAAACAAGTGTCATTATTGAAAGAATTAAGATGGAAGTGAATTACTATATCAAACTAATTTTATCTTCAGTGTCTCGCATTGTGATAGAAGTTAGGGCTTACAGAACAAACTGTGGAACATTTTCCCATCAGAAGTTAAAATGCAAAAAATGACTTCAAGAAGGGCTCTTAAAAGAGGAATCTTTTTTTTTTTATTTTTTCCCAACTGGTTGATAGGGAACTGGTGTCCCTTAATTTTCTCAAAACATTGGTTACCAATGCTGAGTAAGCTAGTGACAAATTTCAATTAATATGACACAAAAACATAATACCCAGTATAAGTAGCTGTGTCATTGAAAATAAATGTCTTACATGCATGTTACAAAGACCTAATACTGGCAGAAAAGAAACCATGGAATGTCTTGATATTGCCACAGTGCCTTTCTAAACAGAGTGCAGTGTAAAATTTTACAGCAAGGTCTTGACTTTCATCTTCAAATGTCAGTACCAAACACCTAGGAGCAACTAGGCAAGTGAGACTATTACAGTGGATTTTTATGTATTATATATTGTATCGTTGTTACACACAGTCATAGAAGCACAGAGACATCTAGGTTGGAAGGTATTTCATGAGATGATCTAGTCCAATCCCCCGGCTCAAGCAGGAACACCTAGAACAGGTTGTCCAGGACCATGTCAGAAACCTGTTCCAGTGTTTGACCACCCACACAATAAAAAAGTACCTTCTTGTGTTTAGATCGATTATCATGTGTTTTAATTTGTGCCTGTTGCCTCTTGTCCTGTCAGCGGGCACTTCTGAGAAGAATCTGGCTCCCTCATCTTCATTCCATCTCATCAGATACACACATTGCAAGATCCCTCTGAGTCTTCTCTTCTACAGGCCAAACAATCCTTCCTCTCTCATTGTCTCCTCGTATGAAAGAGGCTCCAATCCCTTAACCATCTTTGTGCCCTTTTACTGAACTCACTCAACTAAGTCCATATCTTACCCAGTGCTACAGCTGTGGTCTCACCAGTGTTAAGCAAAGAGGAAGGATCACCTTTTTTGACCTGCGACTAATGGTCTTAATGCAGAGCAGAATACTGTTGGCCTTTTTTGCGATGCGGGTGGACACAATAACGTATGTATTTCTGTGTAGATCTGTTTACTCATTCTTAGTAATCTGTCAAGCACATGTGTAATATCTAATGTTAAAATAAATTTGTGTTCAACTGGAGGGAGATGCAACAGTAGATCATTTGAGACACCTTGCTACAGGCCTAGGAGATTAAGTTTAAATGTTGTTCTTTGTCAGAAGAAAATATATTATGCTGGATCCAACAGCCTGAGAGAGGCTACCACTCCATGCCTGCAGGTCCAACCAGCAGCAAGGCTGGAATTGTATTCTCAGAAGGTGCATGCACATAGAGAATGAATATAAACCACAAAGATACAGGACCAGCCACACAGGCCACAGGCAGACATTCAGAACTCCCCCAGAAAAACAGACAGCATCAACAACCTCATCCTGCTCCTCTTGCCGGCTGATCAGGATGGAGTTCCAATAGCGAGAGTAAATGTACATATGTACAACATGGATCCCTCCAGTAGCTGGGCTCAGACAACCAGTCCACCCAGTAGCTGGCCACTGGATCCCAATCTCCCCAGTTGTTTGTGGCTGGATATATGAGACCCTGAAGCTGCAGCCCTGCTCCAGTTGCTGCTACAGACTGTCACACACACGCGCATGTGCATGCACACACATGCATGAGTTGGCCAAGATTGCCCTGGTCCCACAGCTGACCCCCTATACTGTCATCCTTAGGGACACACAAGCACTCTTACCCCCAGAGGTGGCCCTCGGACACTCAGTCATCCCCTGGCTCCTAGGTCACTTCACCTATTCACCATTTTCGTCTTCATTAGTGATCACACATTCCCTCGCACGCTAGCACGTGCTCCAGTTGCTGGCACCATGGACACATGGGCCCTCCAGCCCATAGTCTGACATCAGTTGCTGCACTCTCTCCTTCTTATATTCACAGATGTACAGAGAAGAGACCATCCCTCACTGAGGAAAGAGTTAGAAAGGAAGTTAGTAAGAAGATAGGACAGACTGTGCTGGTCAGGCACAGGCCACGGCCAGACAAGCGTACTGACCAGCCAACTTCCTACATGTGATCAGCCCTTTTTTTTCCCCCCTTCCCCTCCATTTTCCCACACTAGTCCCTCCTCAAATCACATAACCACTGCCCTCTTCCCATTTGTGCTTCCTCTCTTAAACTTCCCATAATAAATCCTATGCAATCCTGCACAGCTACTCTCCTATGTAGCAACCTCCTTCATCTGAAAGGTGGGCGGGAGAGATGCTTCTGATGACTCATCTTGATGGATTTTGGGACTTATGGCTCTACTGGACCAGGCCTGGATTCGGACTAGACAAGATGTTTATTCCTCTGGAGTCCTTAATATGGTATCCTGCCTGCCATTGTGCATCCCTGTGCTCCTCTGGGCTAGTGAAGCCACGTGTTTGATGGCCCAACCATTCTGCGATGATGGGCCTGTGAGAAGTCTGATGAGGACATTATTTAGAACAGAACAGATCAGAACAGAACATTTCCATTGGAAGTGACTTACAACAATCATCTAGTCCAACTGCCTGACCAATTCAGGGCTGACCAAGTTAAAGCATGTTGTTAAGGGCATTGTCCAAGTGCCTCTTAAACACTTAAACACTCTTAAACACAGTCTTGGTGCATTGACAACCTCTCTAGGAAGCCTGATCCAGTATTTAACCACTCTCTTAGTAAAGAAATGCTTCATAATGTCCAGTCTGAACTTCTCCTGGTGCAGCTTTGAACCACTCCCATGCATCTTGTAACTGCATACCAGGGAGAAGAGGTCAGCACCTCACTCTCTGCTTCCCCTCTTCAGGAAGCTGTAAACAGCAATGGGGTCACCCCTCAGCCTCCTTTTCAGTTGGGGTCCCCCTCCTGCCATTGTCTCTCTGAACTTTGTGGGTGTGCAGATGCGTTTTATCATATAACCTAACACTCTTGACTCATGAAAAGTCATGAGAGTAATTTTTTCTAGATGTCAATAACTACAATTTTAGTTAGGGAATTGAGAATAATACTAGTCATATTGTTTCTTTATTGTCCTTTTAAATGTAGCTAATTTGTTTCATTTTTCCCCTGCTTCAAGGAGGATCTTTGAAATCTGATCACGCTTCTCTTTACCCTTTCTACTGATGTGAGGGCTCATGAATTCCATGGTTTGGAGGAAATGGGCAGCATCTTTTTCACAAAAACAAGGACCTCCAATGGCAAGCTAGCCAAATCTATCTATATCGTCGAGTAATACATGAGTCATACTTGTCCTCTTTGCTTCCCACAGCCTGAACTCTAGTTCTGTTCTACGTTTTTAAAAGGAAGTAACAAAATTTGTCAAAATCCTATATAATGAGAAGCCATTATTCAAACAGAAAATTCTGTTTTACAGGTGTCATGGCCTTAGAAAGGAATGGTATATTTCATTCTAAAGACTTTTAAGACTTCATTGACATTACTATATGGAAATCACTTTAAGTTAATTCTGACCATTTTGGTTTTGAACATTTTAACGAGGCTAAAACTACATTATACATTCTATATAATTACTTGGGTAGATGAATTTAAGCCTTATTATATACATGAACCATGCAATTGCACTTGTTGTAACATTACAGGATTTATTAAGAACAGAAGTATAATAGTTTATCTGCCTGATTAAATTCTTTATTACACTGGGTGGTTGAACACATCCCCACAAAATAAATGCATATACGCACATAAGCACATGTATACGCTTAAAACATACATTGGTTATTTCCATAAATATGTCTACATTAATATGTGTCATTAATCTAGAAAAGATATTGGAAATAACAATTGTCTTTACCTTATAAAAAAAAAAAGTTGCCATTTAGACGTACCCTGAAGAAATACTCTGAAACTAAATTGCCCCCGAAGAACCTGTCTTCAACAAGATTAAGTAACGAACTGTAGATTGAACACAAGCTCATTGGTATACACTAAAATATCCGGGAGTAATATTTGAAAGATCGCATTTGGAAGGAATGCATATAAGCAAGGTATGGGGCTGTGTAGCCTTGTTAGTTTGTCAAGTATTTTCACTACTGTTATTTTCATTTCATTGCCAGACATAGTTCATGAATCAAATCCTTTCACAGACATGGGTTGTGCACAGATTATAAAATAGATGCATCTATGAAACCTCTATATACCAAAGGATATGAGCATATCTCTATCTTTTTTTTTTTTTTTTTTTTTTTAATAAACTCTTCTTTTGTCACCTGGGAGTTTCTTTGGGATAAGGAATTATCTTTGAAATCTCTAAATCTCCAGCCTAATTTATGAATTCTTCACTAAAAAAGAGTTGCTACTATGATGCTTCCTCCCTTAAAGTGCAGAGACTTGTAAATTCACAAAGATAAAAGTTCAAACCAACAAAAATAATCCATTTAATCTTCCATTCCTACAATACTCAACTTTCAGTCAGAGTATGATGACAAATTGCAAACTTATTCTAAACAACAGCACCATTTTATGCTATTACTGTTAACTTCATTAAAGTTTAATCACATGAACAACTGCACTTAGGAGCTCTTTTCTATATAGCTACTTTATCATAGCTGGATATTTTTTCTCTAGTTTCTCATCTTTTTGTTCTCAAATATTAATACAAAATCTGTTATACAAAATCTGTTTTACAAAATCTGTTAATATTTTACAGATTTGGCTTTTAGAGGTGGGAGGAAACTACTGAACCTCATTCATGGTGGCACTGATGAAAACTTTTATATTGTTACTTGTACACTTCTAACAGACTATCCATTAATGACTTCCGCATCGTGAACTGTATAAAATACCAGGATAATGGTTTATGAAATAAGAATGTTTTCAATTTAGAAATTTTGTTCTGTTTACCATGTACCTGAAAAAAAACGTATTACATAGTTTCAAGGGTAAGCATAGGCTTAAGAGGTAGAAAAATGAAGAAATGTCTACCTTTTCAATACACTTGTCTAAATAAAGCTATTTGCTATTATTTGGATCCTGAAGACAGGATTAATTTGAGTAAACTGTAGCTCCTTGAAATTTAGGCATGTACACTAGAGCTGGTTTGTGGATTTTTTTAAGTTCTTTCTCTGGTCAACATAAATAGGTCTCTCTAGAGACTTATTTACCTTAGTCACTTATTTTAAAATAGGATAAGTATATTAGCTTAGACTTCAAGCCTATATGTTAGAGATTTCATTATAATAATAAAGTGGGAAGGCAGATGATATAATCTAATTGCTCTTGCATAAACTGTGTGCTTTTGAAATCATACAAGACTTATTACTAACTTATGTATTATGATCCTGTGTAAAACAATCTTCCATCTACTTTCCCATCTTTATAAAAAATATTCAATTTTAAAGGGTTATGAGCATTATTCAGAGAATGATTTCACCTTTTATGCTACCAATGAGATCCATATACAACATACAAATGAAAACAAGGTTATAGTATAGCAGTATATGCTTAGTCTGTGCTAATAAGTGGTGCTCTGCAGTAGCACAGGTTCTGTAGAGTGAAACAGGTGATGCTAAGTATCTGCTTTCCACATCACAGGCATTTTGGTGACTATAATTTAGTCTAGCTCTAGACTGGTGCCTAACAAAAGTCCTTCCTGAAATCTTTTTGTTTTGAAAAAATAAACCAATCATGCATGATTCTGTTTCCAGGATTTCTGTTATTAGATAGTAACATAAAACAAGAAAAAAAAAGTGATTCAAAAAGAAAAAATAAGGATCATGCAGTATCATTTAACTCATAAACCAGGAAATAATAATTAGCAATTGATTACCAGTTACCAGTTCAGCCATATCTGATGATATCCATTCTCATATGCTTAATGTGTTTCTTGAGTCCTGTATTTTAGAATGTGAGCAAACAAAACTGGAAAATATCACTTGAAAATACTTGTAATCATTGACTGGAAGATTTTTCATGATAAATTTACTGAAAAAAAGTCTGACTTACTAGCAGCATTATGTGCATCTTTTTTACTGATAAGACTAAGAAATAGTCCATCTTTACCCATTAATTTTTAGACATAACTTATTAAAATCCATCCACTGTAGACATTAAAAAAGAGATTCAGTTATGTTTTGTCATTTTCCTTTTTATTTATAAAAGTATTATATTTGCCTAAAATGTGTATCCTATTGTTTGTTATTCTAATCAAATAAGATACAATTGGCATATTCGTCAGGGATGTCTTTTTAACTGAAAAATAGAAATGTTAGATTTACTTTCCAGTATAAAGTTGAAAAATATACTTTTATGTTTTTTGTCTTATTTTCATAAAATAAATCAAAACCTAACAAGTCACCCATGCATTACTGCAACCTTTTTTGTGTATTACATTATATAAAATGTCTGTATCAGTACATAGAAAAACCTTCACAATCATAAAGTATGGCCAAACAAACAATTATATCAGTCAAACTTTATTCTTGTTGCAGCAAACTGGGAACTAATATGTTAACATGTACAGGCAGGTGTTTCTTTGAGATATTGCTTACTTTTAGTTTATTTTGCTGCAACTATAACCAAGGGCCAACATATTCAAAAATATTATTAAAGTTCCTGCCTATGAAAATGGGTTCTTCAGATATGGAACCACTGATTTTCAGGGGACAAGTAAATAAAATAAATGCCATTTTTTTTCTATTGCAAAAGAATGGTCGACACAGAAATAGCTATAGTTATTACAGCTCATGGAAAAAATAAACTATTATTCAAAAATATTTTGAAAAAATGTCATTTTTGGTTTGTGGAGTTATTTGACAAAAAATGCTGAAAATGGTTGGATGTTATGAACAATTTACAGCATATTTTTCATAAAGTTGTTTCGTGACTTTCTTCATATATACTTGATCTACAGTACCAGATATTATTAGCTCGCTTTCTTTTTTCCTTCCTTTCTCTTTCTTCCTTTTCCTGTATTTAGAGTGAACTTTCCCTAAAACTTATGTTAATGGCTGTCATGGTTTGGCCTCAGCCAGCAACAATGAACCACGCTGCCGCTCGCTCCACTCCCATAGCCGTGGGGAAAAAAAAAAATAAAATAAAAAAAATCCACAGGGCAAAACTCATGGGTTAAAATAGTGCAATTTAACAGAACAGCAAAAGGGAAGATGAAAACAAAACAATAACAACTGGAATACTGTGTCCAGTTTTGGGCTCCCCAGTTCAAGAGGGACAGGGAACTGCTGGAGAGAGTCCAGCGAAGGGCAACCAAGACAATTGAGGGATTGGAGCATCTCCCTTATGAGGAAAGGCTGAGAGAGCTGGGACTCTTTAGTCCGGAGAAGAGAAGTCTGAGGGGAGACCTTATTACTACTTACAAATATCTAAAGGGTGGGTTGAAGGAGGATGGAGCCACACTCTTCTTGGTGGTTCCCAGTGACAGGACGAGGGGCAATGGGTGCAAGTTGGAACATAGGAAGTTCCGTTCCAACACATGAAAAAACTTCTTTACAGTTGGGGTTTCAGAGCACTGGCACAGGCTGCCCAGGGAGGTTGTGGAGTCTCCTTCTCTGGAGATTTTCAAAACCCGCCTGGATGCAGTCCTGAGTAATGTGCTCTAGGCAATCCTGCTTTAGCAGGGGAGTTGGACTAGATGATCTCTAGAGGTCCCTTCCAACTCTGAAAATTCTGTGATTCTGTGATTCTGTAATAACACCAATAAAGGGACATGAATACGCGATTACAGTACCGCTGCAAAGCGCACTGACCAGACCCACACTCCGCAGCCCACCCCCAAGTAGCAACTGCTCTCCTCCCCGGCTAGCTCCTCTTATAGCCCAGTAATGGGTCACGTGGGATGGAATACCCACCCCCTGCCAGCTCCTTGGGGAAATTAGCCCTATCCCTGCTGGAACCAGGACAATGGAGAAAAGTGTAGCAACAGATATTAGTTTGGGGCTCTATGGACGTATTAACGATATCCAGAATCACACCTAAAACAGTAACGCTGCAAATGTGCTTAAGGTGAAATTCTGCTTACTGTATGCTCTTGGGCGTTTTAGCATCCACTTACCAAAGTGAACTCTGAGGATATCAGATGGTTTTTTTTGCAATTATGTCACTGAAGTTACTTCAGGACCTGATTTGGTTGTGCATAGAACTGTTTTTCTTTTCCACCACATTGTCTCTGCCACAATGATTCTTCTTCCCTCTTCAAATACAGAAATTTAGTTCCTGTTTTACAATATAAAACCCCACCAATTAACCAGATTTCTCTAAGGCTGAAAGCTATGGCCAGGGTCCAAACTTGTGAATCAGAGAATGGTTCAAACTAAGCTCCCTCAAAAAACGGTGAAGACTTACAGCCATTCAAAGCTGACACAAGAAATGCAGAATATACCTGTCTCTGAATCAAGAGCTTCTGGCTGACTTTAATAGCAGCTGGACAGAGCTGAACTGTGCATCTACACGAAGAGCACAAGAAAAGGAAGGGGTGAAAAAGACACAATGAAAACATAAAAGATGGCAGTCTCAAATTCCATCAAGGAAGTATCTAGCTAGACATAAAGAAAAAAATTATTCACCGTAGTGTCAGCAAACACTGGAATGATCTGCCCAGAAAAGCAGTACAATCTCCATCTCTTGCGATTTTAAGGTATTACTAGGCAAAATCCTGAATGACCAGATCAGCCCCTGCCACTAGCTGTGTTTTGAGCAAGACATTGAACTAAATGGTATCCAGGGATTTCTTCCAACCTACATTTTTTTAGGTTCCTGTGACGGTAAATCTCAGACTCCATGCTAGGGACAAGAATCTAAGGGTATGGCTAACACTGCTAGATCAGAGACAGAAACCAAGCAATGGGCATGAAAATGATGAGAGGTATGGAACGCCTCTCCTATGCAGAAAGGCTGAGATACTTGGGGTTGTTCAGTGTGGAGAAAAGAAGGCTCTGGGGAGATATTATTGTGGTATTTCAATACTTAAAGGGGGCTTGTGAGAAAGACAAAGACTTTTTGCCAGAGCCTGCAGTGACAGTACAAGGGGTAATGGTTTTAAACTGAAATAGGATAGATTTAGACTGGATAAGGAAGAAATTTTTTACAATGAGTGTGGTGAGACAAGGGAACAGGTTTCCCAGAGAAGTTGGGGATGCCCCATTCCTGGAAACATTCAAGGTCAGGCTGGACTAGGCTCTGAGCAACCTGACCTAGTGAAAAATGTCTCAGACCGTGGCAGGGGGGTTGGACTAGATGACTGTTAAAGGTCCCTTCCAATCCAAACTATTCTATGATTCTATGAGTACTTTGTAGTAGTCCATGCTGTTTAGCACTAACTGTTTTGCACAGAAGAATTGCTTTGGAGAATATTAATTAGAGCAATTAAGTGAGCTAATTGCAGGTCGGTGCTCAGGCCTGAAGAAAAGAGACAGTGATATAACTTCACAGAGTAAGAGATACTGTTAAAGAACAGAGGCTGCTGCTGAATGACAAATTTAACTGCTACCTACATTTTGCAGAGCAGCCTACTGGTTAGAATGCTATAACACGCAAAAGGCAGTATGTATATGTTATTACCCTGCTGATGTGGAGAATAAAACTCAACCTTCCAACTTGCAAAATAGTGTCCAATCCAACAGGCCATAGAACAGCTAAAGCTGAGGGTGAGGTGCAACTGGAGGAAAGAATTGTCTTCACTCCTATGGAAAACAGAAAATTGGGAAACTATTTACAGATGTAGGGGGAAGGGATGCAGAAAGGATTTGACAGATCTTGTGGTAAGAGCACTAATAGTCTATATGCATTTTACGCTAAGATTTTATTGGTTATAATGTACACATGAATTTTACACAACACATCAGTCTCTCTTACTAGAGACCAAAGGATATAGATTAAATTTTGCTCATATCTTGTCCATTCAGTTTTTACTGTGATTAGAGAACTACTCATTTATCTTCCAGTGACTTTCAGTGAAAAAGGATTGCCTGTCCCATCTTTTTGTAGTTTTTAAAATGTCTCTTGTACCTCATTTTAGGCTTTATATTCATACATTTGAGAAAACATATGAAGGTACTAATGCATAAACAAAACTCATTGTGTCCTTCCTAGATGTTTTACGGAACTCAAAGCAGTTTATACTATTGCCTAAAATAATTAACACCAAATATATGTTGAAATTTTTGTCGCTGTAGGAATCCTTTTATCCCACTGATGGATCATGCATAGCTTTAATATCGTTGAAATGTTATTTCAATTTATTCTTTCCTTTCCCTTCCCCTTTGTCGTGGTTTAACTCCAGCCAGCAACTAAGCACCACACAGCTGCTCACTCACTCCCCCCTTGTGGGATGGGGGAGAGAATCAGAAGAATAAAAGTGAGAAAACTCATGACGTAAGATAAAAACAGTTTAACAATTGAAATAAAATAAAATAATAATCATCATAATAATAAATAGTAATGAAAAGGAAAATAAGACAGAGAGAGAAACAAATTCCAAGAAAGACAAGTCAAGTAAGTGAAAACAATTACTTACCATCAACCAACTGATGCTTAGCCAGTCACCGAGCAGTGTGCCTCCCCACCAACCTTCTCCGTAAGTTTTATTGCTGACCATGACGTCATATGTCATGAAATGTCCCTTTGGTCAGTTGGGGTCAGCTGTCCCAGCTGTGTCCCCTCCCAGCTTCTTGTGTACCCCCAGCCTACTCGTTGGTGGGATGGGATGAGAAGCAGAAAAGGCCTTGACTCCATGTAAGCACTGCTTAGCAATAACAAAAACATCCCTGTATTATCACACTGTTTTCAGCACAAATCCAAAATATAGCCATGTACTAACTACTATGAAGAAAACTGACTCTATTCCAGATAAAACCAGCACACCCTTCCCTTTCCTTTTCTCTTATGATCTTTTAGCCTGTATGGAATATTTTCACTCACATAGGATCAGCTAGAAAACGAGATAAACAATGTGACTGGCATCTAAAACATTTCTTCAAAAACATACAGTTCAAATATATGAAACATTGTTCACTTGCCAAATATGCTGATTTGATGGGCATACCTCATGATGTGGAAGTTTGCTTATGTATGCAAGTAGGAATTATCATTCTGCCCTTGCCAACACTTTCTTGGTGCTTGTTCACTGCAGAGTTGATTGCTTTTATGTAGAAGCAAATAGAAATAAGAAAGACTCACAATATTTTTGCAGAATACCAATCCCGATTTGATGATGTAGAATGTAATCTTTGTTTCAGTTCGAAAATAATATTTGCACAGACATTTTTAAATCATGCAAATCTCCAAAGAGAAGCTCTCTTTCTGAGATTATAGATATCCTTGTGTGAACAACTGTATTTGTTCTGGAAATGTCCACCCTGTTGTCCTAGTTAAATAGATGTGTGGCATTTAGGAGGCAGGCAGAAAATGGGAGAACATTTTAAATTCATGGACTTTCTTGGATATGAAGAACTACACAATCATCTAAACAGAATTGGAAGAGCAGAAAGGAGAACAAATAGAAATGCTTAAAGAACAAAATAAGTCTTCTGTCAAGATCTAACTTTTGGCATTTAAACTGTGTCCAACTACATGAATGTGGAAAGGCAAGGTGTGGATAAATGTGCTTTTCGTTTTAGGTGGCACTGAACAATGCAAAGCAGTTTTCCAAATGACTATGTCCAAAGTACTGCAAGACATGCATTTAAATTTAAAGCAGCTCACTGTAACCTTCACAATTAGGACAATACAAATGATTTTTTTTTTTCCCCTTGGTGTTTTTTTTTCTTTTCTGCCCTTTTTGTTTGCTTGTTTGTTTGTTTGTTTGTTTTGGTTTTTTTGGTGTGTGTGTGTCTTTTTAACATCACAAGGAAGCAAATGTGTCTACCTTGTTTACTTCTCCCTTTGTCAAGCTGCCCATTTAGCGGCATGAAATGCTTCACAGACCTCATACCACAGACAGCAGAACATGGAGTCAACTGGTCTCTAGGATTTATACTACAGTTATATTCACTGTAGCTTCCAGAGGAAGGAACTGAGGGGACAGCCAAGGCCAATGGTGAACTAAAACATTCTAGTTCCAAAGAGTTCTAAAACACAGAGTTTCTTTTTACTTTGGACTGTAGTTTTAGGGTTATCCGCTTTTCCTCTGACACTTTTTCTGCCCTATAAGGAGCACAGGTCATATAGCCATAGAAAATTAGTACATGTCTTAGACTCACACAGCTTGAAGGACTAAATCACATGGCTGATGTCATGTTCTCCCACTGAAATAATAATTGTACACATTTATGTTAAAGATGCATAAATTGCCTCCTACTACACCAACTCTTTCTACGCACAACTTTGAAACTCCTGTGGCCCGGACGAGTGTGCCACCTTACTGGGCTCCCTGCTTAAAGAAAACTTGCTAAAAACTCTGTTCCCCATATATGACCAACTCTTCTGACATCTTCCCAATTACCAGTTCATATGGTGTCTAATCACAGGACAAATACAAAGAAATGTGCCGTTTTTTATTACCTTATTAAATAGCTGAACTCCCTTCCACAAACACAAGGTTCTTCAAATATTGGACCAGAACTGAAACTTGGAATGCCTGCTAACTAGTAAACTAGTAATATGAAGAATATGAAATGGTAGTGAAATAAAGATGAAATTATGTTATTTCATCCAGTGGGGGAATAACGTTTGAACTTGTGAGGATACTCTTGTACCCAGGAAGACAACATACCAACTCTATCTGTTGCTTGACAAATCAGAAGCATAAGCAGATGTAAGGGGTGTGGTGTTTTCCTTTCTAAGTCTGGGACATCTGGCCATTGCATGGTCTCATGTCTCAAAACACCTGAGCTAGGCAGGAACTAACACAATTATTTCCTTGTAGTACTCTTAATCCTGAAACCTCTTTTAGAATCAGGTAGACAACCTACACAGTAATCTCAGATAGAGGAAATCAGAGTAACGTCTTTCTCAATTTCTAGCACTTGGGAGATGAAACCCAATTTCAATTTCCTTTTTACCTGAGAGAATTAAAACATGTACCTCCTACTCCTGTTAAGCTGTAAGTTATAGGTTAAGCTCTCAATTCTTTTTGGGAAAAAAACATTCCACTTTAATATTAATTAAATATTCACTGGGACAGAAAAAGAATAATTTTGATCTGTACAACCTTGATTTAAAAAGGGGGAGACCCATATTTCATTTTACATATTAATGAAAATTTAAGTATTATGAATTAAATACTCACTAGAACAGCACCTGGGAGGCAGATTTCCCCCATGACAGGTAACAGCCCTGACCATTGGGTTAGAATTTCATGATGTCTTTTACTTCGTCTTTCTCTGGGACAATGTATATTTAATTATTTCATGCAAAACCTAATCATTTGAAGGAGGGAGCTGAAGATTCCCATTCCTATACCTGCTATCCAGCTAGTTAGTTTATTCATCTGGAAAAGCAGATTGACAGACTTTAAACCCCTCCAGCAAAAAGGAAACTGGGCTTAGGTTTCTGAATTTCTGAGTAAAATTCTGGGACTCCATCATCTTTTCTTGCTTTGATTTTTTGACTTAGGAATGCTGAGAACTCCTATCAGTTTAGGTGCCAAAAAGCAATCAAAAATTGTGTCGCCTGGATTGTGTGTGTACAGCATCTTTGTGTTTGCTTATCTATTTGCCTGTTTAGTCCTAGGTATTGCTAGAAGCAGGTATTTAGTCCTTATTGATCTTGAGTCACAGAAGCAAAGTGACCATCCATTTAGCTCTGTGGTGCCATTACTAGATTATTAACAATACCAGAACTAAACAGTCTAAAGCTCAATTAGCTGTAATGCACAATGCAATCACTGTTGTAAGGGTTATGGAAATATCCATTAAGGCCTGGGTAACTTAACATGAGGAAGGTCAGATGCTGGTGTCCTCAGAATAACCTTACAGGTAGTGAATAGTTGAAGACTGAATCCACATTTTGGAATGAATTTGTATATTAGGTCACTGTATCCTTAGGGAACACTCTTAAAAAATATTTTCCTGCACTTTGGTGGATACTGGTCTGGTACAAATCCAATCAACTCAGCTATTTGCCCACAGAACTGCACTGAGTAATAGCGCCATGTCTTACCTTGTATTGCTGAACCACCCATTTCCTTATTTTCCTTTTCATGGGCTCAGCAGACAGGAAAGCAAAGGTCCAGCCATACAGGTGAGGACTGCTACTTTTTCCTGACTCCTCAGGTGCAGCAGAACTCTGGAGCTAACCTTACGCTCTTAAATTAAATGATCTCAGGATCATTTCCAGTGACTAAAAACAACTAATCCATGTCTGTATGATTAAATTCTACAGTCGTCCCATGCTAATTCTTGAGTTGTGCCCACACATTTTTTGAGAGAACACTAGCTGGCATAGACCCTAAATCTGAAATGGATCTTTCCAGCAATGTTGATGGCTTAAGATCCAAAGCCTGGAGAAGTTTTGTGGAACTGACTAATTTACCTGTAGCCACGTAGCCATATATTCCATAGTCCTGGCAAGGCACTTGTCACATGTAATGCCTTCAAAATTTGTAATAATAATATGGAATCATTTATTAATACTTTTTAACCCTGTCAAAAATTCCTTATAATACTTAGATAGTTAGACATCTGTGAGTATCAGTTTATCCACAAATTATATTTTCACTAAAAACTTTCACAGTAATGTATTCAAACCCAATACAAAATGAACTAACTTTGATGAGAAATTAGCATTAGTTTATACTTTTGTCTAGAGATGACTCCAGATTCATATTGCTATAATTATTGCATAACTTCAGTTAAGTCCCAACATATGTTAAAAACCCAGCTTTGCCTGCTTTGTCTTGATTAATTGTAAAAAGTAAGGGTAAAATAGTTCAACAAATGAAAGATCTTGTAGAATATCTTGTGAAATGGTAGGAATAAAATAATTTTTAAAAAATATTAATGTACACTATGATGAACAGACATCTTTACAAGTGTCTGGGAAGGATGCTAAAAGCACTATGGTATATATATTAGCTTTTACGGACTACGTTCTCTTCTCTGAATTTCCCCTTTAAGAAATAATATTGAGTTCATTTTACTTTTTCTTATATCTCCAGGGAAACCTATTCTATTCTGCTAATTATAAAACTGTCCAGGGTTCTGCTTATTCAGGTATTTATAACTTCTATCATGGTGTTTCCCAAGTTGTAATAATTTATTCTTACAGCACCCTTTGGAGTAGGTATTAGTAACTCTTCATTCTGATGAGGCACCAAAGACCTTAGATAGCATAAAATAAAATCCAGGAAGTCTGGAAAGAAACAGATGACTTCTGCTTAGGGTAAACACATACAACTTCGCTGGGAAACCTGTGCCAGTGCCTCACCACCCTCACAGTGAAGGAGTTCTTCCTAATATCTCATCTAAAGCTAACCTCTTCTAGTTTGAAGCCATTTTCCCTTGTCCTATCACTAGATGCCTTTGCAAAAAGGGCCTCTCCAGCTTTCCTGTATTCCTCCTTCAGATACTGGAAGGTCACTATAAGGTTTTCCTGGACCCCAGCTTCAGGTAGGGTCTCACCAGAGCAGAGTACAGGGAGGTAATCACCTCCCTCATCCTCCTGGTCACACTTCTTTTGATGCAGTCCAGGATATGGTTGGCTTTCTGGGCTGCAAGCCCACTCCTCCCTTGCCTCTCATCTCTGTTGTGCCAACTCCTACCCAGCCCTACACCCGCCCCTACCTGCTGCCCAACCTCTGGAGACCATGGGGGTGGCTGGGACTCTTCACCCCCAAAACAGGGGATTACCATGCCCAAAAGTCTTCCGTGACATGTCTCTTTCCCAGGCAGTTGTACTTGGCCTGCCTCTGTGTGGCCTGTGAAAGCCCACTGGCAGCCCCCAGCAATTACATGCCTCCGTAGCAGATCTCTTATGACACCAGATCTCTGTAAATTGTGAAGACACAGTGCACTGGGAGGGAATGCCTGGAGGGCAGTAGCAGGTGTTACTGTGTCTGTGATGTGCCCCAATTGTGTCTCTCCCCACCCTGCCCATGGCCAAGGACCCTACTGTAGCCCCCTAGGCTGATCATCTCCTGCACCAGTGATGTTGCAGCAGGGCCATTCTCCGGTTCTCCACAGACCTACCCAGCCCAGCTTTTGGCAGGTATCTTTCTAGTCTAGTTCTTTTTCTAAAAATTATGTTGTTTTTTTATAGTGCAAAGCAAAAGGAGAATACACACAGATATTCTTTAGTGAAGGTAAAAGAACATTTGCTCTAGTTAAACACCCATAGGATTAAAAAGGAGGCAGGAACAGCCATTTCCTAATTATTTAAGAGAAACAACTTCTTTCATTATATTTCTATCAAAATGCCAGTCTGATAGATGCACTGTGAGAATGACCCACCATTTGCAGTGAGAATTTCTGTTCCCCACATAAGTTGAGTAAGATGTCCAGCTACTCACCTCCATCAAATGAAAGATGATTCCATCCATGCACAATAAACAGAGTTTTAAAATATTTGAGTAATTTAAAAGAAAGCAGTTCTTCCTAAGATGCCTACAGGATGCATGTATTTCCTCTATTAGTGGAGGATACAAGCCTTTAAACCTTGTGTTTTGGACTTAAACTCTTATTTTTTGTTTAAATTTCACATTAGGTGGCTGTGTCCTGTTTTGAACTTTGCTCAAGCATTAAACTTAGGGTTTAGTGCAAACCTTCCTCTCACCAGCTCATATATCCTAACATAATGTGGCTGGAATACTGAAGACGATCTACATACTAAAAGAAGAAGTAGGTATACAAAACTAACACTATTCACTTAAAAAAAGCAGGTCTTGATTACTCTTCATACAAAGGTATTTTAATTTGTTGAAAATGCAAATATTCTAAATGATTTTACAGCAACTTCTACCTATTGAAACAGCCTCAGTGGTTTATCTTACAGTGATATTAAGTTTTAGTGTATTTCTGAAAATACCTTCTCTTTTCTATTGATGAGTTTTCCTCCCTTTCTGAAATGTGCTTTGAAGTCACATTGCTGTCCCTTATTTGCAAGTTACTAGAATCTTTGTATACAGCTTTATTTTTCCTTGTTATTATGATAGGCCTTTATTATGATTCACTGCTTGTCTCATGTTAGTATTGCGTCAGCAGTTTCTGTGACTGCAAGAACACTGCTTTACATGTTATCAAATGGTTTTGTGATGCTACTGCAGATGGTCTTTACAAAAGTTTATCAGCTTAATATTCATCTTATTTTCCTGTTCATTATGGCTTTGTTCATTTACTGTGAAGTGCTGGATTTTTACAGGCTGCTCAAAGGCACATAACCATAATAGTTACATCTTTCTCTTCTTCATAGTTTATCAAATATCCCCATTGCTGATTTAATAACATCTTCAGTTTAGCCAATAGTGACTTCATAATATGAATATATCCCTGCAGCTCAATGCTAACTTTCTGTTTCCATTTTCTTTGTGCACATCTGTGAAACACTCAGTACAAAACAGAAACTAGGTTTGAACCTTCAGCATCAAGGCATTGAGGGCAGTAACAGGCCTCAATGACCCTAACCCATGGAACCTATGAAGAGCCCTATCTCATCCCCCCTGAGGCCATCAGCCCCTGCCCCTGTAATGCCACAGCAGGGCTGCTCTCCAGCTCCCCGCAGACCCCCCTACCTCGACATGGCCCTCTTGTCTTGTACCTACCCATGGGCCCACATCCCGGCCCAGCCTCAGCCTGTCCCTGTCCCCATGGAGGTGCCTGATGCCCTGGGCTGAGGCTGCCCTGGTGGTCCCTGGCTACCCTGCTTCTGGCTGTGGTGGTGGGATGGACCCTAGCTGGCAGTTCTCTGTTCTTTAAGGAGCTGCCATTTCACACAGCCCTCCGGCACTAAGTTGCCTTCTGTTCAAATCTTGAGTGCCCAAATTTGGGATCCCTGTCTTAAGTGTGGAAACCCACTGGCCCTTCAGCAGTCAGCATGAAGAAGCAGCTGTGTGTTGGAACTACAGACAGTGTAAATACATTTGCATGGACTAGCTTGAGGATTACTCTTCTGAATACTGTTACTGTCTCTTGAATTTTCTTTGAGTTCTTGATGCCACTCCATCTATGCAGGGGGAAAAATGCTTGATATCTCCAGAAAGAAGCTTTCATTTCATAAGTTTTTAAAGGTGTGCTTCTTCAGAGAAGAAGAAAAAGAAGAAAAAAACCACCACAAAATGCTGCTAACACAAAGTTAAAATAATTTATTTTTAGCAAGTAGCTGAACCTGAGCCTCCCTGTAATTATGCAAAACACAGTGAGAATTAACACCTTATTGATTAGTTGAAAAAAGAAAGCTGGCAAAACTAAACACAAAATTGCCTACAATCATTTAAAAAGTAAGTCAAAGTAATCCTCGAATCTCCATTCCTTCCCTTTGGGGACTTTCACAAAGTTTTCTAGTCACCCATCCCCTGATGTCGACTACACATTTTCTGCCCTACTTAATCAGCAGTCTGTCAAAGTTCCTAAAGCACCAGGTGTGCAAATGTGTCATCTTTTCTCCCCTAACTTTATACTTTGATATACTGAACTAGTCATCCTAGTCTCCCCTTATGATCAATAGAAAGAAAAAAAAATACTTCTGGGGAGCAATTAGTGTACCCTACTTCAGGCAGCTCCTTTAAGATGAAATGAATCACTCCCTAAATGCATCCATATCCATCCCCTGACAGTAATGGTTAAGTGACTATAACGATAGCCTGCAGTGCTAACTCAGATGTATGTGTGCATTCTAAGTATTTAGCATTAAGACGTGGATCCCATCTAAATTCCTAGAGTTTGCTGAGCCAGAGCTAGATCTATGAAATGAAAAAACACACCACCTAACATGATCATTCATTCAATTTGCAAGTGAAATTACCTTGTACTTGGTTAGTATCCATGCTGCAGTTTGGCTTCTTTTGAGCCAGTGACTTTTCCTGGAGTTTGATGTGCATTTCTTTAGCAATAATGTTAGTTTGTGCAGTCCTTCTGCCTCTGAAGCGTAGTTGTTTGTATCTGCTAGGGCAGTAGAATGAATTATCTGTGAAAAAAAAAAACAACAAACAAACAAACAAAAAGGGCAAAAATAATGGCCTAAGTAGATGCTCAAAGCAACTCAGAGACCTAATGGTGTTCAGATACAGCTAGAACTCTGAAGTACTATGGTATGGTAGAGATTTAGTCTTTGCAACTTGTCTTCCATATGTGCTTGGATATGAATTTCAGGAATGTAGTCAGGCAGCTCTAATAACTCAAAAGTGGAGTTTAAGATGACTCCCAGTTCTTCTGGTAGTCCCAGGATTATTTGTTTAACATTTCTTCACTCTAAAAATATTTATTTAAGCTTATGGTCTACAAAAAATCAAATTAAATTTACCTTAGAATTGCTGAGTACTCTGCAATTATTATAAAAGATTAGTTGAGGTATAAACATCTGCATTGTTTCCATCTATAAGTCTGAGTATTTTTATCATACTTACCAAAGTTCAAGCATACACAAAAAAAAAAAAAAGGAGATAAGGCATTGTAATTTGGCCAGTTATCTCAAAAGAGACCCTGACTGTAATAGCCCCTACTTCCACAACTTCCCTCATTTTCAGATCAGACTATAACTCACCATAGCAGCATAAAAAGTAAAGACTGAATCATATATTCTCCATGTAAAGTACTTTGATGACCATGCTCACCTCAGGGGAGAATTGAAACAAGAGGTGCAATTTTAGGTAAACTCATCGAAACATGTTCATCTTCTGCTTAGTCCTTATGTGGCAGACCTTTGAGAATACATTCTCCAATAACTGAAGTCAATGAGTTGTCCCACGCTTGACGGCCTAGGTCTGATTCCCCTGTCAATCCTCACTTTTCACTACTGCATGAAATTTTGGAACTTTGTCCTTGGAAAGACTAACTGTGGGCCTTTCCAGATGATACGCAGCTCAAGATGTAGGATGTTGTTAAACAAACTTTATCCCCAAATCCATACTCTTTGTGTAATTACTTAAGTTTATAAATCCAAAGTGCAAAATCACACTTGACTGCATGGAGGAAGGTGGGAGAATACATGTTTCCCCTCTCCTCTTTTCTTTTCATCAAAAAAAACCCAAAAACAAAAACAAAACCATATGACATATATATATATATAGTCTATACTGAGGATATCTACAGTAGTGATATTACGATATATAATCTATATACTAACATTTTCTTTAGAAACTGTATGTGTTACCAAATTTCCTGCAAGTAACTCCCAGATTATCTGAAAGAAGCTTAGGGCTGAGCAGCAGTGTAGACCGAATTCATTTATGGGAACAAAGTGCAATTTTCTACTAAGTCCTTTTCCTTAGTATTTTCTTTGTATCTACTTTGCTGTAGTATGCTTCCTTTCTTTCTTAGTAGCTCTGTTAATCCTGGTTCCCTTATTTTCTTTTCTTTTGGAAGAGCTATTAAGGGTATAGTTAATCTGAAGAGATGTGTGGGTCATTGGAAGTGCAGATAAGCGCTGGACTATATACCTGAAAGTATAGAAAGTATAGCAATTTTTTTTTCTTTTTTTTTCTTTTTTATTTTTTTACTTTATCTGAAACTTGTAGCACTCTGGCATAAACTAAATGAACAGAAACAAACTTTCACAGAACACATCCAAGTCACATAACTTTTATCAGTTTCATTTCACTGTAAGCAATTATTAAAATTAAGTCATGCATTAGAAGCTTATGTGATCAAGTTCAAGTGTTTTTTCAACTATATTAAAAGGATAATGCTCTGGATATATTTGAATGTGTGTAGATGTTTTTCCTCATTAAAATACATTTTAAAATAAATTCATTGTTATCTTAAGACGTATAAGAGTGAGTATAAATTGTACAACAACATTCATTTTTATTTCATAGACTTTAGTCTACGCCATTTAAGTATAAAAGAAATAATTAATAGTAGAGTTTATTTTTTTCATTCTCTTACTTTCTCTTTATGTATCTTATAATTGTCTTGCAATTGTTTCTCATAAAGCCAAAATAAAACTGCACACAAATTGACTTCACTAACATTAGAAATGAACTTCAATTATGTCAGAATCCCTAAGGACCGTGTTTTTATAGCATGTTAAAACATTAAATTAAGCTCCGTACTAGCTCTCAGATCTGTTATGAGTGCATGATCTTTATTGTCTGACAATTAAAAGATATGCAAACACATATTAACTTTAAATACTCCTGTTATCAAAAACAGTACTATGCATGATGTTAAATGCTTTAAGAGCATATTATTAATGTTGCATATAGTTGCTTTAGTCGAACAATAAAAGTCATGCTTCGAAAAGTCCATAGATTCTAGCATTTCAGCAAGACAGAAATTTCCAAGTATATTGCAAGTCTGTATGATACTGAAAATGGAGGCATGATTTGACCTATCTGATATAATGTACTTTGGTTTGTAATTGCAATAGCTATCCCATTTGAAGCAAACCATTCTTCATTTCTCCAGTCTTTTCCAGAATCATGTATGTACAATGTAACCCTAGAAATTCTATAGATGGATGAAAATCACAGTAGCCTGCAGGATATAAAGGTCAAAAATGAAATAGGTTTTGGTGGCCTTGATTCAGCCTTTGTCAATGGTCTTGTGTGGCACAAGAAAATAATGAGCAAACATATTTTGCTACTATGAGCAGTTTAGTTGTTGATACAAATTAATGGGCTTTTAAAAAGAAGTCACTTCTTGGTCAAGGCAAAATAGTATTCTGTGTAATCTGTCCTTTGTATTAACTTTGGAAGTGGAAAACATGAACAGGAACATAGAGGTAGACATAAAAAGTGCAGCTGCCAATACTATCAGAGATTTTACTACCATCTAGCCTCTGTAAAAAAAAATAAATATTTTTGCATCCCTGTAGGAGACATAGTTGCTCATGATTTAAGCTTTCATGTTTATCACAAGTCAAGGGTCTGAATTATGTTTTCTTACACCTTTTCTCAATTCACAGAGGAGTCAATCCGGGGTCACGTTACAATTCAATGAGGCAGCTTATGAACCAGGGGCACCTTCAGCCTGTTGGGGTTTTAGAAAAAACTACTGATTTATTATCATATTTTTTACTTCAGTTCCTTCTCTTATTGTCCCTAATCTCAGAACAGGAGAGAGACGGAGTGTAGGCTAGACAATGGGAAAAGCAAGAACTGTAAAATTTGCCTGCTTAATTATATCCTTTTACTGAATCAAGGTGTTGGTCAAGAGGAATCAGGCTGTTGAGCTAATTGTCTAGTTACAGTTTTTCTCTCTCTCTCATTGTTTACTCCCTGGCAGTTTGCTGTGGCTTTGGGAACTGGGCTTTGGGAACGTGTGAAGTAGGAGAAGAATGACTCTCTGAGAGGTGCTTTTACTGCAATTTACATTGCAATTAACTGAAAATCACATTAAATCCTTATTTCTTCTGACTTTCTCTCTTCACAACCTTAGTACAATGATTTCTAAAAATATCATTTTTTTCTTTTAGTTAGATGAAAGAAAATTATTCTGCATCACCACCACAAAACAAATAAACAAACAAACCAAACAAACTCCAATCCCAACCCCCACTCTCATTCTTTTTTACAATATTACTATTTCTAAAAATGTATTTTTAGCTTTTGGAGTATATATATATATATGATGCAATACAAATACTGCTTTCTTTTTATTTTCTGTTGTACATGACTCTATCAGGAAGACCGTCTCTTATTATTCCTCTTAGTCCAAACACAACAATTTTTTTCCTTTATTTAAATGCTATGCTACAAAAATAAATAGGAATGATTTTTTTTTTTTTAAATACTTAGACTATACTATGTTAAAAAACCCCAAAATACATTATGCTGTTCTAGTACTTTAAAAGGAAAAAGACATAGATTTAGGCACTTAAACACCGATGCAATTGTCTATACTATTAAACTGCTGCACGGACTCCAAAATTTTTTGGTGTGGCCAACAAATTCTTTCCCAGGCAACACACAGGTGAGACTGTTAGTTTGGATGTACTCGTATTTATGCTCAGCTGTTAGTGTGTCTGGGCTCATACTACGATACGTTTCAGCAAACTTAACTTGTCATTCGAGTGATTTTGGTTTACAATTTGAGTGCTGGGTCATTATTGTATTTTACAGAAATAATTTGAAACTGCAACTTTTAACAAAAACACATATGAAATTGCATGAAATAGTCTAAATTAGCTCAATTTAGTAGTTAAAAAAAAATTGCCATATATATGATCAGTCTTGAGGTGGAGGTAGTATAGCTAAAGCAAAAGTGATAAAGCCAGCAGTGTGGCACATAATGCTTTCCAGAACTAGGCAAGTTTCTGTCTAAAACACTTTCACACAACTGAACTATTAGTAATGATTAAGTTTCTTGAAACACAAAGTATTTTTCTTAATAATGAAAAATAATCAGCTAGAAAGGGAGTACTTACATTTGCAACCTAAATGACAAAACCAACCTTTCTTAAAGGAAGATGAATTGTGGGGTTGAGATCTGTATAACTGCTGAACAGTTAATTCGTAACACACCACATTTATCTGCTTGTTGCCAGTGAATGTAAATCAAGCATTTCTATAACTTTGTTTTAGTTTGGATTGGAGGAAACACATTAACTACCAGATAATGAGAATGTCACCTCAAATTCTTCACATGTGTTCAAGTCCATTTCTCTCCAATGCCAGTAAATTGGAGTGAGATGTATTTCATCAGATTCATTATCAGTTTATTTCTGGGGTAAAAATTAGATTTATTCAAGTGTAGTGTCTGAAAATGTTTTATTTGAAATTCTAATTGTTGCCTAATCTTAAGAATCCTACTGAATCTATAGCAAGGCTGTAATGGTATTATGGCAATAATTATAATGTATAATTCAGTTGAGAAAATGGATTAGTCCTCAGGTAACACAATGATCCACAAATTTCTATTGACTTATGAAGTATTCCCCAAAGAAAGCTCCAGAGGTATGAAAAATAGTATTTCTGAGTTAGCACAATAAAGGGGATGTATCATCTTCCTCACAATCTTTATTACAGAGCTATGTCATTTCACTTATGAAATACAAGAAAATGCTAAGTAAAATAACTGGTACCTGACAAATGCCTTAAAATGGTTATTCTTCCACAGGAATAAGCTGTTCCAAGTTATGACAGAGCAATACTAGATTATGAGCTTGGATTTTTTTTAAAAACACATGCTATTTTATTATGCTTTTAGAGTATGAATATCAAAAACTGTTGTTTCTGATTTTCAAATTAATTTCTATTTTTGTGTTTACTATTCAATTATTAACTGACTTCACTGCTGCAAAAGAAAATCAAGTGCATGATAGCTGAACAAAACATTGAACAATAGCTCATAAATAAAGGAAAACATAAATTGCATACAAATTGTAATATATATCCAGCTTTGTTAGATCTGTTAATGCTTTGTATCTTGTCCAGCACTAGACACTAGATGTTTCTGATGAAGGGGGACTTCTGATACAAGTGATTTCTTGTATCAGAAATACTGTGGCCAGCAGGACTAAGGAAGTGATCATCCTCCTGTATTCAGCACTTGTGAGGCTGCACCTCAAATACTGTGCTCAGTTTTGGGCACCTCATTACAAGAAAGACATTGAGATTCTGGAGTGTGTCCAGAAAAGGGTAACAAAGCTGGTGAAGGGCCTAGAGCACAAGTATTATGAGAAGCGGCTGAGGGAACCTGGGGTTGTTTAGCCTGAAGAAAAGGAGGATGAGGGGAGAGCTTATCACTGTCTAAAACTACCTGAAAGGAGGTTGTAGCAAGATGGGCGTGCGTCTCTTTTCTCAGGTAACAAGTGATAGGATAAGAGGAAATAGCCTCAAGTTGCACCAGGGGAGGTTTGGGATGGATGTTAGGAAAATTTCTTCCCCAAAAGGTTTATCAAGCATTAGAGCAGGGTGCTCAGGGAAGTGGTTGAGTCACCGTCCCTGGTGGTATTTAAAAGATACGTAGATGTGGCATTTAGGGATATGGTTTACTGGTGGACTTGGCAGTGTTAGGTTTACAGTTGGACTCAATAATCTTAAGGGTATTTTCTGACCTAAATGATCCTACGATTCAATGATTTAGGTGGGGTGGATGCAGCGCTGCACAGCAGCCAAGGCATGGCAGGTTTCACAGAAGGGTGCTGAAAATCTACCAGTTCGGCCAGGAGCTGTCTTCTTTGCTTCAGTCTTTACTGCTCAGGCCAGCCCTCAGGGGTCCCAGACTTTGTAGGTAACAGAGAAAGTCTGGAGGAAGGAAGACTTTCCCATGGTTGAGGAGGATCAGGTTAGAGATCGTTTAGATAAACTGGATATCCACAAGTTCATGAGGCCTGATGGACTCATGAGTGCTGAGGGAGCTGGCGGAAGTCATTGCTGGGCGGCTCTCCATCATCTTTGAAAGGTCCTGGAGAACAGGTGAGGTGCCTGCGGACTGGAGGAAAGCCAATGCCACTTCAGTCTTCAAAAAGGGCAAGAAGAAAGACCCAGGAAACTACAGGCCGGTCAGCCTCACCTCCATCCCTGGAAAGATGATGGAATAGATTGTTCTGGGCATCATCTCAAAGCATCAGGAGGAAAAGAAGGTTATCAGAAGTAGTCAACATGGATTCACTAAGGGGAAGTCATGTCTGACTAATCTGATAACCTTCTACGATGGCATGACTGGATGGATAGATGAGGGGAGAGCAGTGGATGTTGTCTACCTTGACTTTAGCAAAGCTTTCAATACTGTCCCCACATCATCCTCACAGGCAAGGTTAGGAAGTGTGGGTTAGATGAGTGGACAGTGAGGTGGATTGAACAGTGGCTGACAGACAGAGCTCAGAGGGTTCTGAGTAGTGGTGCAGAGTCTATTTGGAGGTCTGTAACAAGTGGTGTCCCTCAGGGGTCAGTACTGGGTCCAGTCCTGTTCAATATATTCATCAACGACCTGGATGAAGGAATAGAGTGTACCATCAGCCAGTTTGCTGATGACACAAAACTGGGAGAGGTGGCTGACATGCCAGAAGGATGTGCTGCCATTCAGTGTGACCTGGACAGGCTGGAGAGTTGGGCAGAGAGAAACCTAATGAAATTCAACAAAGGCAAGCGTAGGGTACATCACCTAGAGAGGAATAACCCCATGCATCAGTACAGGTTGGGTGCTGACCTGCTGGAAAGTAGCTCTGTGGAAAGGGACCTGGGAGTCCTGGTGGACAATAGGATGGCCATGAGCCAGGAATGTACCCTTGTGGCCAAGAAGGCCAATAGCATCCTGAGGTGCATCAAGAAGGGTGTGGTCAGCACGTCGAAGGATGTTTTCCTCCCCCCCTACTCTGCCCTGGTGAGGCCCCATCTGGAGTACTGCATCCAGTTCTGGGCTCCCTGATTCAAGAAAAAAAGGGAACTGATGGAGAGGGTACAGAAACCTGCCTGGATGCCATCCTGTGCAACCTGTTGTAGATGAACCTGCTCTGACAGGGGGGGTGGACTAGATGCTCTCCAGAGTCCCTTCCAACCCCTATCATTCTGTGATTCTGTGATTCTGTGATGCAAGAAAAAACTACAACAATCAGTGACATATAGTCTAAATTTTACTTAATAAGTAGGATGTGTAAAATGGATGGATAGTGATTCCAGCTCCCAGATTTCTATTCTGCAACATATGCACATTTCACACATACCAGTCAGGGTCGCAGATGCTCCAAATCCAGTTTGGACCAGCAGCATGAACCCAAGCAAGCAAGATGCTCATTGACCGGACTACATGTCAGTTCCTGGTAATGGACTGATCCATCAGAGTGGTTCTGACTTGGGCTTACCCCTCTGCATGGCATTGGGCAACTGTGGATGTGGTCCCGTCCACTCCCAATGTACTGTTGTTTTGACTGCTTACTTCCATAAGTCAAATTGTCAACAAAAGCCACCAATGTTTTTTCTAATCACATAGCCCCAGACCAACATCTTTGATTATTTTTTTTCCATACATAATGACAACTAGTGATTGTCACAGGGTTTCTGTCACCTTCTGGTGTCATGTTCCAAATGTTTTAAATAATGTGTCTTTAGGAACACCTGCATAACAGAAGTCATTTCTGGCTTCTTTGTTTTTCCATAAATTACAAGATATATGCAGAAAAATTGAGCTAGGCAGGTGTAGTGAAAGTCTCACGTATCTGAGCATGTCCATTTGGCTAAGCTTCACCCTGTGAGAAGGCCTGAGAACTTTTGCCTGCACAATTTTGAAGCTGGTCTTGGTGGTAAAAGTTTCTGCAGAAGTTTTACAACTTCTTGGTTCCTTTACATGCTGAGGCATTTATTTGTATTACTTACTTATGTATGCAACAATAACAGTGTCTTTAATATTTAACATATATTTATCAATTGAAGTTTAAGTATATTTATCAGTTAAAGTGTGGTTAAATAGCATTTAGTTAAGATTTTATTTTGGTTCCCTTGGGCCTTTGGATTTTAAACTCCTTAAAAAGAAGGAACTTCAGTTTTATTTGGTAGTTCCGTGAACACTGACTAAAATCAGGTAGACAGATTCAGTTTTGTCCTCTGTTTCAAGAAATGTATAGCCTACTGTCATGTCTAGAACAGTGACCCAATCAATTGCCTTTAGATACATTACAATGTGTATTCATGCACGTTTGTGTAGAGGGGAAAATAAGAAAAGGAATCTTAAGTGACATTGGTTCTAACTAACACCAGAGTGATTCACAGCATATATATTCTATCTTTCAAGGTACATCGGGACTAAATTCAGTCCTTAAACATTCTAGATGTGAAACATCATAGCAACTAAGAAATAAACTATTTTTTTCTCCAAATATTAAACCTTGGTAAAATTTTAAAAAAGACATAAGACAGTAAGAGCAAAAGATTATTATCTTAGTTCCAGACAGTTAAAATATAGAGTTATTTAAGCTATATGTACCAATGTTGCATAGAATAGTTTTTCTAGATCTGAAATAACTAGCTTTTCAAATCATTAGCACACACCATCCAGTTTGCCTTTCCCCATTTTTTTATTAATTCTTCTGGGAGAAGCGTGCAGAAGAAACAACAAAAAAATGGCGTGATTTAGTTTTATTCTTATCAAGGCAGAAGCAAAATAATGTCAACATTATTTTAAAAACAAGTGTCATAAATTTAACCACTCAGAAACATCCCACATCAATAACAAAATGAATAAATAAATAAAACATACCCAATAAAACTTGTGTTGAATCTTAAGACTGACTTTTACGAGAATATCCTGCTAAGAAATAGACAAACTCCATAAAAGTATACATGTACGCACACATTGACTTTTCTGAAGAAAGCTTGCCAACGTTATAAATAGCGGTTTGACATTTGATACAAGTAAGCAAATTGCCCTGTGTGATTTTTTATTCTCAGGAACGGCCTTGCTTGCAAGAAGGGTTATATTAGCTTTTAGAAATCTGTGTATCTATCCTACTGAGTTGCTGGAGATAGAAATGACAGTAAATGAATCCAAGGACAAAACATGGAATGTAGGGACAAATAATGACTGAAATGCAGGTGTTGAGACATCTCATTTTTATGTTCCACCTTTTTTTAAAATTATTATTACATAAGCTATAT
The DNA here is from genome assembly GCF_000708025.1 of Charadrius vociferus. Classification (NCBI taxonomy): domain Eukaryota; kingdom Metazoa; phylum Chordata; class Aves; order Charadriiformes; family Charadriidae; genus Charadrius; species Charadrius vociferus. The sequence continues at coordinate 1,272,742 of NW_009648470.1, read as the reverse complement.
CTAAGAATTCTTTCTGATAGTCATCTCAGAATAGGACCCAACATAAGGATCCAACCTAACTATTATCAAAGCTTGGCATTTAAATTTTCTTTAGGTCGCTGTTCTGCATACACACAGGAATCACTAATACTTGTCATTTGGTATGTGGTCTCCAACATAATTTAATTACAAACGTGCTTTCTTCAAAATGAATTTTAGTAGTAAGATGGAATGAAAATAAGTTTTGTTATATCATTTACTTTTTACAGTCACAGTATCTAAGTTTTATGTACAGCAACATTTGTTTCCTGGTTTGGAAGTCAACGCCTAACAGAAGCTTTTTATACACCTTAAGGACTGTTTTTAATTACAATATGAAATTAAATATTTGGGGGTTTTGAGTTAATGCTTACTTTGCAATAAAACAGAAACTAACAAGTTATCTTTGGCTATTGTCTACATGAGGTATAAGTTTCTTGGACTTCAAAATATATTTTTTTAAAATCAATATGTATGCAGTGATATGTTTTACTGTGCTTTTTCATTTTGATGTTGGTAGGAGAGTTTACAAACATAGGAAATATGAAAGATAAGGAAAATCACTGCTATTTTCCAGAAAAGGTACAGAGGGCTATGTCTGTTCCTTAGAAATCTAATGATTTGCCCACTGAATAAAATCAGATTACAGCTTTTAAATATTATTCTCTCTAAAGATCTTTGTGAAATAGACAATCTGATTAAAAAGGATCACTCAAATTAAACTCATACGCAGTTAAACTGAAATATCACTTTATATTACAATATGACTGGTAAGTAGCTACTGAATAAAATAAAAGTGGCTTGTATTTCAACAAATTTCTGTTGGTTTTTTTTTTTTCTGTTTGTTTTCCTTTCTTTCTTTTTTCTCCTTCCTTTTAATCACTAGACTGCAAGGTAGCTTTATTTTAAGGGGGAAAATAAGTTACAAACTCTGTGGTAAGTAACAATATTGAGACAAAGTAATCTAAGATCCCATTTCCTTTATTTGAGTATGCTGTATGGTTTGGTAAGACTCTTGGATGCTTCTTCAAATTCTTAGTACAGCTCAGGCTTACTAGTTTTTAGCTATGTGAGTTGCAATGGTCTTTAAATTATGAAGAAATTAATGAATGAAGGTAGAAAGAGAAGAGTCCACCCAGAAGAAAAAAAGAAGCATGATGATATAGAAAATAGAAGAAAATGAGTGAAAATATTAATGAGTGATGAAGTGATTTAATTCTGGCCTGCACAAATGCCCTCAGAGATTTTCTGTGCCTATTTGATTCATGTACTGTATTGATCTCTTAGTCGTTTGATAGCTATTGTATTATTGATGTACTGATGGATTTTAGAAGACATCATATTCTCGCTATTAACTACACACAAAGGTAACCCAAATAACCATTCCTGAAAAGTAATAAACCTAAAATGTGAAATTCTAACAACAAATGCAAAAAATATAACACCTCATTTATAAGCACTTGATATGTAATGACACAGATTCTGTCTGGGAAACTCCCAGTAAGCTCAATAGCGTAAGTTGAATTATTTATGTCTGTAGTATCATAATATCAAAGTCCCTGGCTTTTGAATATACACTTATTGTGTCCGTAATAAGCAAGCTGAAGCATGATTTGTATTACCAAACCATTTTACTGTTTTATGTTGTATGTATACTATACCATACATAATGAGGTTCTGAAGAATTCAGAAAACACCTAGGATGTTTTTTTTCTGGGAAGTAGTGGAAGGATGTAGTGAGATCATCCTGAATTCTCTAGACAGCAGAAAGATCAAAGCAGTGAAAACAAAATATCTGATAGTCATGCTCCTGATTTTAGTGGTGTATATATTTCAGACAGAACTTAAAGCACTGTGGGTCAGATGGCCAATACCCTACAGGTTGTCTTCTGTAGCTGAAATTGTAAACATCATTATCTTTTCAAAGGAGTTCAAATATGACAATCATTAACTTTGTGCATCCAACACTGCATGTTAATTCTACAGGATCAATATATGTGGCAGCAAATTTGCAGTGCTTTTACTGCTTATTTTAAGGAAAAAATCTCACAAATATATTAACTCTTCTGAAGTGTGCTATGAATAAATATAATTAAAGTTAACAGCAAATATTTCAACATCTTGGCAATTTAATACAGAAACATAATGAACTTTACAGTCATACAGCACCATAATGAACTTTATAGTCATAATGCAATAATCAGAGCTAGAGTCGGTGGAAATGAGAAAATAAAGGGATCAGTTAAAGCGGTTTGATAGAGACAGGGTAATTTAGGTATTACATATAATGACATGATAAAATTATCCAACATTTAAATTCTGAAGTCCTTGCATGGTGTACAGTTGTTTTCCAGAAGAATCCCCACACAGGTTCCTTGCTAGTACAGGTGAGTTTACAAGTTATGCAGAGACTTAAAAAAATCCTCAAGGACATCAGTATGCCTTAGAATCTTTTATTCATGTATATAAAGGAAGGAGATAAAAATATGTCTGAAATGTACACATAATCAGTTTGAATATTTTTTGTAATTGTTGAAAATTACCTATTTCTAAAAAAATATATATTTTGGCAGATTATTATTCAATTTCGATGCATTTTACTAAAACTCCACAAGTGCATCACATTTATTCTGACATCTTTATCAAAATTTCAGTAATAAAAATGTCATTTTTTAACTGAAAACAGGGACTTTGTAAGAAAATTAAAAGCAATGTTGCAGTAAATTAGTACAGAAAATGTTGTGAGAAATAAATCCAAACCAAACTAAGCAGAAAAGAAAACAATGCTGAGTATTACAAGATAATTTCTGTATTTCTGACAGCTTTACTGATCATTTATCTTTGTATTTCCATTCTTGAATAGCTTGATGTTCTGTCTCATTAGAGCTGAATTAATCCTCTCCTGCTTTGTTTTTCACTCATCACTATTTATTCCAAGATCAATAAATTCCATTTACTGAGAAACTGAGTATCAGAATACCAAGGTTATAAAAAGACATATTTTGAAATTGAAACTCATATTTCTTTTCATCCAACCTTATTCATATATATAGAGCTAATAACTAATCCACTATTAACCTTGAGACAAAAAATATATGATTCATGCTTGTAACAATTGTTCTCCTAAACAAACAGTGCAAATTACACAAAAAAGTATACTTGTGATCACATTTTTTTCAGTTAAAAACATAGGCAAAATTACATGAAGGAAACTGATTGCTACTATTTTATGGAAACCTTACTTCCGGAGTAACATCAACAGATGTTAGCATAAACAATAGATGAGGGACAAATAGAGGCCATGGTTATGAGATTGCAATGATTAATTACATGAAGCAATACACACTTTCAAAAAGATTCAGAACTACTTTGGCATATCATTTTGAGCTCTTAGGCTCAGTTGAAGGCCAGAATTGTAGCTAAAGTGGAAGGTTGTTGATATTTATCTTCCTCACATCCAAATACCTTAGAAAAGACAAAACAAACATCGCTCAAACATCAAAAAACTGAAAATTACATTTGCTGTCTTTGATACTGTAAAATCCTGTATCGTACAAAGAATCATAGAATTGTTAGTAGTTTGAGAGGAAACCTGGACATCTGTATCATAGACTTATATAATAGTTTGGGTTGGAAGGGACTTTTAAAGGTCATCTAGTCCAACCACTCTGCAATGAACAGGGACATCTTCAACTAGATTAGATTGCTCAGAGCTCTGTCCAGCCTGACCTTGAATATTTCCAGGCACGGTACATTTACAACCTCTCTAGGAAACCTGTTCCAGTGTTTCACCACTCTCATTGTAAAAAAAAATCTTACTTATATCTAGTCTAAATCTACCTTCTTTTAGTTTAAAACCATTGCTCCTTGTCCAGTCTACAGGCCCTGCTAAAAAGTCTGTCCCATCTTTCTTATAAACCCCCTTTAACTACTGAAACACCGCAATAAGATCTCCCCAGAGCCTTTTCTTGTCCAGGCTGAACAACCCCAACTCTCTCAGCCTTTCCTCATAGGAGAGGTGTTCCATCCCTCTCATCTTTTTTATGGCTGTACTCTGGACCCACTCCAAAAGGTTTATGTCTTTCCTGTGCTGAGGACTCCAGAGCTGGACGCATTACTCCAGCTGGGGTCTCACCAGAGCAGTGTAGAGGGGTAGTATCATGTCCCTCCACCTGCCAGCCACACTTTTGATGCAGCCCAGGATACTGTTGGCTTTCTGGGCTGCGAATGCACATTGTCAGCTCATGTCCAGCTTTTCATCCACCAGTACCCCCAAGTCCTTCTCAGCAGGGCGGCTCTCAATCCATTCAACCCCCAGCCTCTATTGATAGTGGGGTTTTCCCTGACCCAGGTGCAGGACCCTGCACTTAGCCTTGTTGAACCTTCTGAGGTTCACACAGGCCCAGTTCTTGAGCCTATCTAGGTCTCTCTGAATGGCAGCCCATCCCTCAGGCATGTCAGCTGCACCACTCAGCTTAAAGTCATGTGCCAGTTTATTGAGGGTGCACTCGATCCCATTGTCCATATTGTTGATGAAGATATTAAACAGTGCTGGTGTCAATATGGACCACTGAGGGACAACGCCTGTCACCAATTTCCATCCAGACATTTAGCCATTGACCACTATCCTATGTATGCAACCATCCAACCAATTCCTTATTCACCAAACAGTCCATCTGTCAGACTCTTATCTCTCCAATTTAGAGAGACGGATCTTCTGAGGGACTGTGTCAAAGGCCTTACAGAAGTCCAGATAGACGACATCCGTGGCTCTTCCCTTGTCCACTGATGTAGTTACTCTATCATAGAAGGCTGCTTGGTTGCTCAGGCAAGACTTGTCCTGTGTTCTAGCACCAAAAGAGTGATCTCTCTAGTACATCTGGTGAGGCATGATCCTTGTAGTTATGTGTTGAAAATCTGTGGCGTTTGTTGGCTTATGTTATATTGTCTACTGGGAAGAGTTTGACTTTATCGTTTTCATAACTGCAGGCAGCTGTTATACCTCCCCTTAGCCTCCTCTAAGCAAGCACAGCTCCTCCAATGACTCCTTATAGGTTCTCTAGGCCCTGTATCAGTGTAATACAAATTTATCTGTCTCACAAACTAGTATTATTAAAATTACAGTTATACCACACTGAGGTAACCTTTAAATTTGTGACCTGCTTTTCTGTGTGTGTAAGTTCACAAACAGTCTTCCAAATAGTAGAAAATCTGCGTTTGTTAGAATTGTATGCACCAGGTAGCTAACATCATGCAATATTTGTCAAGCCAGGTCTCGTCATGCTTGACTTATACACCTAGGTAGAGCTTAGTCACTTCTATATATAGTTAACAGCCCTCCAATAAGCACTTTAGGCATTTGGATGACATGAATCCAAACTGTCTCTTTCTCTTACTGAGTATTCAAAGAGTCTAAGATAATTAAGCTTCCAATGTAGATTGCACTGTAAGTGCCTAATGTCAAACAGAAGGCAGACATACCTTAATACTGAGTAACATACAGTATTTTAATGCAAAGTAATACACAAAAAGGCATTGATAAGGAAAGGGATGGATAATTTTAGACCTTTATTTCTAAATACAACAAAAAACGGTGAATCTATCTCACTGCTTGAGGTATTAACCACTTTTTTATTTCTTCTTAAGTTGAAGATTGTACAGCAGAAAAGAAGAGAAAAAGTGTTCTAGGTGATGTGGGCTCAGGTAATTATGTGCAGAACACTAGGTTTTAGTTATTTTATATCAAAAAGTCATTAGATTTAATATCAAAAAAAAAAAGAATAACATAGAAATAATAAGCCACACCCCCTACAAATGTGCCTACATATAGTTTTCCTTTTTAGTCCATTTTTGTACACCTGCTATTGTAATTGCCCTTTCCAAGAGGGATTTGATTTTATTATTTTTTTTCATCAATCAGTTAACTTGTCTATACTAAGCAGCTTGTAGGATGATCCTAAACTAAGCTCGCTAAAGGTAAAACGTTTTTTTTGTTTCGTTGGTGGTTTGTTTGTTGTTTTTAATGACATGCAGTAAAAAGTTAATAATCTTTCATACTCTGCAACCTGGAATCGTGGGGAATGTTTATTAAAGATGGATAGCATCATCTATGTCTTAAGGAAAAAAAAAAAAAAAGTTGCATCTCTGTAGGGAACACATTGCTTTAACAGGGCGTAGCATAATTAGGTACAAACTGAAAACATGTGATGGAGCACCTCAAAGTATATAAGAAGCTTTCAGGTGCAGTGGGGTTCATTTTGATCCAAGTTTTATCATTTATCTTTAGTATCTAGTCTAAGTTCATTTTCTCTCTACAGTTTGTGAAGAAAAGTCAGAACCTGCAAAGAAGGTTCATCCTGATTATGTCTGACATCTTACTTAGGAAGGGACAAATCACTATTGACAACAAGCTTAAATTAGATACTATCTGTTGGACAATCAATGTTAAATGAGATTCATCTCTCCTTCAGCCTGTGACGGCTTGGCAAGGAATAGGCAAGAAAAAAGCACCGATTTAATTCTTCTGATTAAGCAACACATTTCTATGTATGAAACAATAGATCTTCCACTTGTCTAAGAACAATAAGATTGTTTTAAAAAAACAAACCAACAAAACCCACCAACCTTATGCCAGCTGTTGAAACAGCAGCTGAACGGGGTTTTCAGGATCAAAATTTAAGTGTCTAAATTCCCTTTTCTTTCTGCTTCTGATAATAAGTTTACTAATCCCTTACTAAATTCCACCAGCTCTCTTAAAACATTTTATCAAATGAAGCTATCGTTCATTAGTTTCAAACTAACTTAAATCCCATTATTATTCTTTGAACCTCAGTTTCTGCTTAGAGTTCAGAAGACGGTTTTATAACATAGCAATGTCTAAGTGCTTCCAATTTACTTTTATGTCTTAATGTATTTCAAAAATTTCCAGTGTTAAAATAACAAAAAGAGAGTTGAACACAGAAGGACAGAAAGGGAAAAAAATAAATTTGTCAAACAACAGGGAGAATCTTTTATGCTGAAAAGTTCAAGTATATTTACAAAAGTGATTTTGCCTCTGTGTCCATTTCTTCCCCACTGTCAGGCTCAAAATTTGGATTCAGATGTGCCATTGTCATTTTTCAGGACTGAAAGTCTAACAGAGGCAGGACAGTAAAAGGGGAAAAGAAAAAGAGAGGTCAAGAAAATTCAAGGAAACTAGTTTCTTTTATATCTTAGACAAGTCTGAAACATGTTTTTTATACTAGGTGATAGGCAGAGGCCCATTTTCTGCAAATGGCCATGTCCGTTCAATAGCAGAAACTCAATGAACAAAATGCACATCTCACTTTTATTCTACTGAGATATTTTCAGCTAAGTAACAAATAATTTCTGTTCTTTGATAAAGGGAACATATCATGGCAACTAAAATCTTCAAAGATTTTTTCACAGATACTGCACATACATTTTACATTACTTGCTTTCTTTAGTTGCATGTAAAATTAGCAACTTTTCATTGGTATAATGGAGGTTCTTAAGCATGGAATCACAAATTCTAGACTACTTTCATGTAACTTACTTTCATGGAAATACAGGGAAACATAGCGAGGATGTGTTAGGTTTTTTAAGACTTTGCACTAGCATAACAGGAATTCTGTGTTTGTTTGTTGTTACTTACTCAGGATACTTCCATTTGCTATCCAAAGGTATCTATTAGTAGCTGAGGTACTTCTGGTATCCAAGACATCTGTAACTGACAGATATGACATGTGACCTAAATAAGATCTGTGCATTTATGGACCACTGATTGTAAAGCATGTGACATACCCAAAGTTATCTTGCCAAGCATTAGGCAACTAAGTTTAGGCAAAAAAATCAAATCCTCATTTTCAGCTTTGCATATTGGTATGCTGGGAGGTGGGAATCTCAGTGGCTTTAATCAAAGCAATTGTCTTCTTTTAGGAGTGAATAAAAGACTCTAAATCTTTCAAGGACTGTGTCATGGTTTCAGTTGGGATACAGTTAACTTTTCTGCTAGCAGCTGGTATAGTGCTATGTTTTGGATTTGGGATAAGAAATACTTTTCATAGCACGCTGGTGGTTTTGGTTGTTGCTAGGCAGTCAGGGCCTTTTCTGCTCCTCATATTGCCCCACCAGCATGTGGGCTGGGGGTGCACAAGAAATTTGGAGGAGATTCAGCCGGGATAGCTGACCATAACTGTCCAAAGAAATATTCCATGTCATATGACGTCATGGCATATTTAAAGCTGGAGAAAGAAGAGGGAAGGAAGGGAAAGACGAAATTATGGTGCTTGACTTCCCAGGCAACTGTTATGCTTGATGGAGCCCTGCTTTCCTGGAGATGGCTGAACACCTGCCTGCCGATGGGAAGCAGTGAATAAATTTCTTGTTTTGCTTTGCTTGAGTGCATGGGTTTTGCTCTACCTATTAAGCTGTCTTTATCTCAACCTGCAAGTTTTTTTTCTCATTTTTACTCTGCCAATTCTCTTCCCCATCCAAAATGAGGGGAGTGAGGGAGCAGCTGCCTGGACCTGTCTATCCATTGGGGTTAAACAACAACAGACCGTTAAACTCACATGTTTGGCTTCCAGTGTAGTCAAGAAGCAAATGAAAAAAAGAAATAATCTTAGTTCTTAAATTCATGTAAAACACTGAGAACCAAGGTGAAGAACATGGCAGTGGGAACTACCAATTGTTAACAAAGACTTGTAAGTCTTGGGAATGTGATTAAGTTTCTAACTAAACTTACCTATCACAAATTATAACAAAAAAGCTAAGCAAGATAGAAAAATAAACCCAAATCACTTATGAAATTGTATTTATATTTCTCAGCCCCACTATGCTGCTTGTTAAATGTCTGGGACAACAGATCCACTTCATCTTGGCTGGTCATCAAGAAGTCTCTCTAAAAGATGTTAAAGTTGTAGCTCTTATGTTATATCCTGTTAAAAAATGTAATTAAGTCTGTCTTCATCTCAAAATACTATTCATTATATAAAAGAGTATTAAGGATTGAGAATAGACCATCTCATACACTGGAAAACCCATTTCTGATCGTTATCAGTTTCATAACTTTATAAGGCCTTTTAGTCTCTTCCAGCTATGTAAAGTGTATCAAATTGCAGCTTTTTCTTTTCTGCCAAATAAGAAATCTGTTAATACCTTAAAATTGCTTGAAAAAAACATGCAAACCAACAAACAAACATTGAAGGAAGTGTACACTGATAAAGCAACACGACTTGATATTTAATGAAGACAATGCAATAATCCTATCTGTGGTGTGAACGTAGTTTTTGAGCTGTTGTGCATCAGTCAGTAAGGGCATTTTCCAGAATAGTTACTTTATTTTTTTAATGTAGCAGAAGCAAACGTCATACTCATGAAGAATGTAAAGAACAGCAGAAAAAAATAGATGAAACTCTTATATAATATCATAGACATTAGTATGAGAAGTCAAAAGTTGTATATCAGTTTTGGAGTAGATACTTCTTCCTTTAGTAATTAAGGTCTCCCTGGAAATATGTATAAAAATGTATTTTTTATCATTGTAATCTCAAAGTAAACACATGCTAGCCATCTCAGTTTTTATAAATATTCAGAATATGTAAGCCATTTTCATTTAAAATTCTGAGAGATAATATAGCAAACTGTATTTATAGCCCTGATTCCAGAAACATTTTTAAACTGTGCATTTCTCAATATATCTCTGAACTGATGATTGAGTTTATTTCTTATCATGCTTTCCATTATAGACATCATATTTTAAAGGATTTTAAACATCAGGATAAAAATCTTTGGTGTGTTCAAATGTAACACATATTTTTATCTTGGAAATAAATTTTAATAAAAAAGGGTTCGGGTTTTAAGGACAAGTCTTCACAGAATGCATTAAAAGTAGTATTTTAGAATAGAATCTTTGAAAAAATAAACTTCATTAATTTCATTTGTCTGTGGTACAAGTGTCTCAATCACATTTTATACTGTGGGTAGAAGAATTGCTTAGAAAGTAAATCCCATATAATTACACATGACAATAGTAATAATATGAGGGACTCAAATATCTAAGAAACTCAGTTAAGCAAAACAAGCAAAGCCATCTAGACACAAAATTAAATTAATAAGGTTAAGAATAGAAAAGTAAGAATGAACACTGACAAAGAAAACAAGACAGTGATATTGGGGCTCATCAACTACTGTTTTGGGTGGGATTCTTCTCATTTAACTGTTAACATCTTCTACACAGACATCTACCTACTCCCTTTTTCATGAATGCAGAAAAATAGGCAATCTTACAATCTGATTCACTCTGCCTGTTTTAAACACCCACTTAAGAATAGGATGAATCACATTATAAATGTGCCTATTTCCCTCCAGTGACTACACAGGTAAACTAGAATGACTAGCAGTGATACTGATGTTATACTGTAAACATCTGAATTTGGGCAGATGTTTGGGCAGATCCAAATTAACATGAATTTGTATGCATTTGTATGAATTTGTATGCATTCAAGGCACACAAGTGAGTTCAATTCCAATTCAAGTCATATGTCATTACACATAAACATACATACTGGAACCTTGATCCCGTAAAGCATATATTGGGTTTCTTCATATTCTTATTGTCATTAGTGCATATTTTTGAACACTACTTGAAATGCCATCAGTGTGGAAGTGCTCTGTAATTCACTTATCACTAAAACTAATACTGAAATTAAATAATCTAACCATTCTCTCACCATTCTCTCTCTGAAAACCTGAGTAAGAATCATTCTTGTATCTGACAAATGAGCTCCACATAAAAAGTACCAGTCAAAGAACAACTCCAGATTTCTTTTTAATCAGCAGCTTCACAGATGGAACATTCTCAGAGTAGATACTTGCGTACTGAATATTAAGTGTACAGAGGAGACTAATGTGTACTACTGAGTGTTGCTCAAGACCCTAGTCAGATATCCATGTTCTTAAGTATTTTCTCTTGACTAACATAAGGTGACTTGTCTGTAAGTGCAGTACAGCAATTTCTAGCTTCTCTTCAAAAATTAGTGGAGAAAAAAGTAACTAAAAGCTCTCAATTTTTCTACCCAACAGGTACTTATTATTATTGTTCAACAAAGATGGGTGCTTGAAGTTAGCAACTATATATATCTTGCCTGTTATCTTCTGTAAGGAAATAGTACATTGTAACTGGGAACAATAATTGTGTGCTATGGCTGTGAAAATTTAAACAGGTGATTCCTTCTTTTAACAGGTTACAATTTAATTATAAATTAAGAGGCACAAGTTTGGTATAAGTGAATATGGAAAAAAACAGTGAAATAACACCTGTCAACACAGTAAATTTCATATATACTAACAGTTTAACATTGATTTTTTTTTTATTCAGACTTAAAAAAAATATTAATACATTAATGAGAGTTGGGTGTTTTGCTTTAATATGTAGTAATTGTTGGCCTTTGCATTAAAATGAGATGTACTTGAAAAACAATGTATTTATGATGGCTAATGGATTATGTGAGCAAAAATTCTCTTGTAGTCAAGCATGTTTTATCTGAAATAAGAATAGTCATGAATATAACAAAGAGAATACAAGAAGTCAAGGAAAGATGAAATACTTTAAGTTTTTAGAGAAACAATGTGTATACAGACGAATCTGTAAAACCAGCCTGTATGACCAGCCACTTGCCTTGTACTGAAAAACATTGAATGAAGCACATGAATCACTCAGTCCTTGTGAAGCTCCATTAACAACCAATCAAAAGACTCACCTTGAACTTGACAGATTTACCACATATTATTTAAAAAGTTAAAATAAGAAAAAATACTCAAATACAATTTTATATTTATGCATTAGAATATTTATTTGTGTTAAAGAAATTATTTCCATTGTTAAAATTAAGAGTTCTGAGGTTAATGAGTCTTCCTGGGCCACTGGTCATTGAAAGAATTTAAATAACATAAAGTGACCTAAATCTTTTGTGCAGCTTTACAAACCTCTACCATTTCATTTGAAATTAATTTTCAAGCAAAATATGACCTTGACATCGCTGTCAGGAATGATCCAAATGATCTGAAATGGAAAGCATAGCTCAACATACTGATAAGTGAGATGGGATTCAGAAATAAAAATAATAAAAAAAGATAAATAATAAAAATACGTTAATGTTACCTCTTTAACTCATGTCAGTAAGAATGTGGTGAGACATTAGTTTAATGAATATTGTATTGGATTTAGCTCGAGTCAAGAAGATAAAGAAAAAAGAAAACCTTTGGCCGTCAGGAAAGGAAACTGACAGTTAAGATAAATAATATAGCTATGGAAAGAAATGAAAGGCAACTCTGCAGAAAACAGTACAATAACAAGTAATTAATTTAAAAGTAATTTGAGCAATACAAGATACAATTATGTAGAATAAATATATAAAGTTGTGCTGAAAAGTATATGGCAAAAGCCTAGACTGCGTAAAATGACAGAATTCTAATTCCTTAAGTTTTAGGATAGCTTAATTTGATATTTTTGTGTTGTTAATAGAACTTCAGTCGTGTGAAAAGAGTAGAAAGCTATGAAAGGTGATTAGCAATAAAGCTGAAACCTTGCAGTAAGCCTACCTTCACAGGAAAAATAAAGTCTTTTAGACAGATGAGTACTAATCTAATTGAATCACACTACCATCTATTTGTTGCTTCCAAAGATCAAGACTTGTTTTAGAAATCTACACAGTATTTGAACTGGAGGGCTATAGGTGACCAGTGACACTTTAATTAGTTCAGGCTCTGGATCAATCAATTCTTTGCTGGTGCCTGACAGCTCAGATGCATTTGACATTATTGATCTTTGTCCATTCATTCATCTTCTCTCATTCTAAGTTGTTTGGATTCCTTAATTATTTGTATTTTCACTGTCATCTTTCTAATCACATGCATGTGAGTTGCTGCAATAGATCTTCATCTGCTTCATTTGTTCTTTTCCGTGACATTCAGTAGAAGTCTCATATTAAAGTGTTATTTTAAAGATTATTCGCATGTGACATTGAGTTATTTTTGCTGATCAGAGGTAAAATCTGTTTTCCAACATTCTCTGTGATTGCTACTTTTCTGAAGGGATGCAAAGAATATTTTTCTAACAATTGGTGCTTGAGGAGAGTATTGAATGATACCCTAACTTTAGGAAAGGATCATTTTCTAAACGATCACTAGATCCTCAGCTTGAAATACAGCTCAAAATTAACATTTCTTCAGCAAATCTTGATTCTTCTTTGTTATTTTCTGAATTTTAATAGGATGATCAGAAACCAGTTACCTGTCCAACATCAGCGCTTGACCATTTCTAGTCTCTAATTAGAGAACATTTGTTGCACATGAGCACTGTTCAGAATACATGGAAATACAAAAAAAAAAAAATGTGAAAACAATTAGTTGAATGTAATTTGGAAGAAGACCAGCCAATACATATTGTCAAAGTCAGAATATCTGTTATCTATGTTCTAAAAGAAGTACAAAATCCAATACCTGTTTTAATAGCTAGTCTTCATAAAATGACGTTAAACAAAACTAAATTGAAATCCTAGAAATAACACAGGCTTACACCATATATAACGCTCTGACATGACAATAGCACTTTCCATCTCTTTTTAAGAAGCAGGAAAATTATCACTATTGATGACAGACAAGGGATATCTTCTATGATGGCGGTTCCTATCTTCTTCTCATACAGCACAGTATTGCCTTAACGCTGCCTTAGTGTTGTTCTGAATCACACTATTTTTGTTCACTGCTTATACTTTTCCCATCTTTTCTCTTCTGTTCTAAGTGATTACATGCTCAACATACAGGAGTAACAATCCAAAAATAGGAAAAACTTTAATTCATATCAGAACCAGATAGTTCTGTTAATAATGAGCCTCATTAAGCTACACTCAAGCTTTCCCCAGCTACAAAGCATTACAATATATGTCACTAAAAAAGCAAATAAAATAATTATGACGTTATCAGTTCCTTCCAGAGTGAATCTCATCTCTCAAGTTATTTTTAGAAGAGATGTGAATAAAATCATGCCATTTAAAATAAATATCAGAGAAAATTTAAAAGAAATTAATAAACCATAGCATAGTTGGGAGGGTGGGGGAAAGACAGACAAAACCACAGTACAGATATCCACTTGCAGTTTTAATACCCAGGAATTTTCAGACAAAATCATTAGCGATGACAACGTTTCTTATCCTGACTTTGTCTGTGTGTGTATACATATAAAAGCTGTGGGGAAAAACAAAACAGATATTTTTTGTTTTACTCTTTTTAAAACTACTATGTCAATCACAATAATAGCATTAGGTTTCTAATATTCCAGCATAAAAAATGAATAATTATTTTTAGTTCTCTTAGTAAGCCACAGGTTCGCTACTTACCTTTACTAAAAACATAGAGAAAGAAAGAGAAAAATAAATCACACACATCTGTTACATGGGAATTTTTTATAATCCTTTCTTTTTCAGACAAATTTAGTGTAATTGATTTAGGGATCAGCTTCCCTGCTTGACTCTGCCTGCAGGCCATATATTTACAGAACAAAAGGCAACATGTTGTACTAAAGTTTGACTTTTGTTTGCATTGTACTGAGTTCTTTTTCTGTCAAAGGTAACAAAATTAGTCTCGTGAGTTATTCATTAGACTGAAGAGAATTGAATTTCACATATTTTGGATGACAGCAGAAATCTTAAATAAAACTAGATATAACTACTGAGAGCGTACACTCTCCTGGCGGGGCAGGGCGATATATACTGTCTTTTCTTTGAAGCAAAAATCTTGAAAATATTCTAACCATCTTCCATTTTAAAGAAAAAAAGTATGTCTAAAGCTGGACAGAATCTTTTAGCCAAGGGGAATATTTTATCAACACAGAACAAAACTGAACTTTTTTTTTACTTTTAATAATATTGGTATGCAGTCAAAGTGTATTTTTGGAAATACATATTAGTGCAGCAGGAAGAATTTAGTCCTCAATTTTTATAAAGGCGTGTCTAACTAGAATAGCACTTGACCACTGTGAATAAATACACAGTTAAATATAACACATATAATATAATACACATTAAATTAATGAGATGGGCAGATCTGTTTCCTACACACCATTTTGAAATTTAACTTGTAGTCTCCTAGAAGACCATGCAGGACTGTAATCTATTAAAGCAGTAAATAACATGCCAAAAATATTATGACAGGAACAGAGGGTTCTGGTGCTGTAAGGTAATATAAATAAGAAAATTGGTTTAAGTGTTTTTGCTGTAAATACATAAACTCTTATAAACATATTTAATTTTCTTTTTTTATTAACGTTCACCTTCTTCTGAGGACTTTGGATCTGTGATGAAATCTGCTTATAAGTATTAATGAATCAAACACTGACTTAATGTAAACCAGTTTGCAGCATTGCAGCTAAAGCAATCCTAAGATGCGGAAAATAATTAATAAAATTAAATTTATTTTTTCAGAGGTGCCATATTACCCATTTCTATCATGCAAAAGACATCTCTGATAGAGTGTTATAAAAATAATTTATATTTGGCAATGAGGTGGAGTTGGGCTGTACACCAAAGAACACAAGAAATATTTATAGAAGAACTACAGCTATCTGCTGAGATTGTATTCTCATCTTCATAATTTTGAGTATTTGTTTTCATTTCTATCCTTTATTAATCAATTCCTAAACTATTATATGAATGAATTAAATTAAAATAAAATAAAATGAAATGAAATAAAAAAATCGGGTTTTTTTCTGCATCATTGTGCTAACAACATCCTGTTAAAATCTAGCATTGTGAGATATAGGATGTTCAATGAATAAAGAAAAATTGATCTATTCTAAATCTAACACTAACAATCTATACAGGAGGCCTGGAAGAACAAATCCAAGAGGGATATATAGTATTGTAACTGGCCAGAGTTAACAACACTAATAACACTTAACAATGGGTTTGGACAAGAAAATGCTCAGGTAAAGAAATCAATCTGTTTGAATTTTGGGGGTGTAGTTTATTTATTTGTTTGTTTTTCTTTGGACCAAAAGATTATATAAAATAGATCTAGTCCATCTCAAACAAAAGTATTTAAAATAATAATATAAATATGGTTAGTCATTAAAAAATCTCAGGACTAAGAGATCAGTAAGTCACGGATTTTGCAGTTTTCATGTTTTTACACACTTTTCATTCCTAGAAGGTCCATTAACCAAATAGCTCCTTAAATGAACAGTTTTGAGAGGAGTTTCTCACTCATAATATGTGTCTTATTGTTACAATAATATTGTTATTATTACATGGCACACATGATATTTTAAAAATTAATGCTCATTAAATCCTCATGCTGTCATACAGTCCATAAACAAAACCTTCATCAACAGAGCAAATTTTGCTCTTTGAGTGTCCTAGCTTTATACATTTTTTACAGACTTTTGATTCTACAATTTCAGGCAGTGGGATTATATAAACACACTAGAAAGAGACAGAGAACTATATTTTAATATTAATAAAAATGTGACATCTATTCTTTAGTCTTCATCAATAAGAACTTCATACATAGTAAGGTGTATATTAGTGCTGCTCATATACAAACAGGCAAATAAACATTTATATATTCTGAGGAACAGATGAAAAAAATTGCTCAGTTTATCTCAATAAGGAAGTCACCATCTTTTCCTTCAGCATTGCCCATTCTTTGGCATTTTTAGCTGTCCTGTGTCCATTCTGTCTAGTTCCATTTGCTCTTTCACTCAGCCTGTCTACCCCTCATTCATTGCACCTTTATCTCTTCAACCATTGACCCGTCGCTTAGAGAAAGTATGTACCTTGGTAACGTGAATTTAGAAATGGGAGTTTACAGCTGCTAAAATTACCATCAATGCTATCCAATATTCCTTCTCTGAGTGATAGGTCTCCATCTTTAAAAAAACCCCAACAAAACAACAACCTGCAGAATTTTAAGATTGTTATTACTTTTTATGTAATGGTTTCATAGCTAAATTAAAGATATTTTGTGAGAGAATTAGAGAACAAACGGAGATTGCACAAACATGCCACCACTGCACATAGGTGCTGGTCTGAAGTATGGTATGACTGTACAATGATGGGTTTCATACAATGACGACAAAAAGTGTTATTGGGCCTAAAACACTTCATGAACTTTGCTTCTTACTCCTGAGTAGCAGCTCTTGACAACTCAAACTTTAATTAACACTCCACATATATTTACATACTGAAAAGAAACTGTTTCTTCTCTTCCAAATACTATGTTTTAACAGTTTTATAATGGACAACAGGTAGTATTTTTATAATGCCCTGATACATGGATTAACTAATTTAATAAACTTCCACATAAGAGCTGTAAAATTAATTTTCCACTGACAAGAAAAACTGATAAAGCAGGAAATGCATTATTATATAGCAGTTTCAGTGCAAAGCACACTGCCTCCCGTTCATGCACAGCTGACAGAAGAAAACAATTCCGCATGTATTCTATACAAAACCTTATGCTGCTCCTTACATTTCTTGTTCTGCAAGGAGATAAGGGCGTGTAGTACTAAGAATATGAGCAAAACAACTCTATTGCAGTATAAGTATTACAGGGAAAGCTTTTTTCATTATAATCAGAAAAGAAAATCCTTTAGATCTTATTCTTAATAACAATAGGAAAGAGACTCCAGTTTCTTGTGTCCCAGAATCTGAGAAATAAAATATCAGAACTAACTGTCATCCCCAGGTAGCTAGAACTATTCAAAATATTCATTTACTTCTAAATAAGTATTATCATCTTGGTACTATAAATGTTTGTAAAAAAAAATTGTTCCATTTTAAAATGTGCTGTAAACACCTGTAATTTTAAATTCATTTTTGCAAATATGGAATGAACCTCTCTATCAGAAAGACTAGGGACCTGTCTTCATTTCCATGTTTTTCTTTACTTTGCAGAGCAGTCACAAACTCTCTGGTTTTGAATACTCAGCATGGGCTGGACTCTGAAAATTTGTCAAGTGGGACCTGAAGCCCCTCCTGTTCAAAACGAGACTTGCAAATCTCCCTGTATGACAGAAAGATGGGTTGTGGTGAACCTCATCTGGTCTCATAGTCTAGTCTGCCTGGGAACCAAGGATGCAAAACCCACTTGAGAATGCACCTCCCCCTCAGTGTGGACACATGGTCACTAAGGGCTCTCAGGAAGCAGCCTAACTGCTGCTTCAATTAGCATAGTTTCAAAATAATTAAAATGCAATATGTGCAAAGAGCTATGTCCCATTAAATGCAAGCAAGAAATTCATTTATTTATTAAATACATCATTTCACTGCAAAGAGAGAGGAGGAATTGTTTTTTTACCTGTTCACAAGTCATTTGCTGCATCATTTAATTTGGACTTGATGGCAAAGTGGTACTTTAATAATAATAATAATAATAATAATAATAATAACAACAACAACAACAACAACAACAACAACAACAACAACATATAAAGCCTATGCACAATGGCCACACTTAAGAGTGAGGTTTCTTCACATAAAAATAATTTCTCCATAATAATTTCCCATTAGCTGCAAGGGAGTTCTTTTTACTTGACCTCAGCATACTTGTTCTCAAGGAAATTAGTACACAGAGAAAAACAGTCTTTGATTTCAGTTTTGTATTTTCTCTCACAAGTAGATGTTTTATAATTCACTTAAATGTAATAAAAGAACACGTGTTAGTTGCTGACAGTGATCGTGCATATCATAACAAATCTTAATTATGCTTATTTGTTTACTCTATTTATGAACCATTAAGTACAGAAAAAACTTAACTGTTGTTTAGATATGTGCTTAAGCCCAAGCACATGTTCTGCATTCTCAGAGACTAATTATAAATCAAGATGGATTTTGATAGAAGTAGAAGTACAAAGTCAAAGATTAGTGTCAAACCAAATAATCTTTGTTAGGATTTAACAAACTAGAATCATGTATTCGATGATTCTCATCAGCTTCTGGCAGGTTTATAAATGAAGCTGTCAGTGAAAGAGGCATTGTATGAGATACAAATAACAAGAAAAATCAGCTCATTTGAAGTTTGTGTACTGCACATTCAAGAAAAAAAAAAAAAAAAACCACAAAAAAACCCCACAAAAGCAAACCCATAACCACAGTGAAGTTAAAGCAGTGGTTAACCTAAAAGCTCAGAGGTCAGACCCATGATTACTAGTAGCACTTCAATGTGTTCATTAGAAACAATATTTTGAATGGAATTCAGCAAGATAAGTGTATAAAAGACATCTTACTTAATGAAGAAGAGCGGGAGAAGGGAAAGATGTTACTCTGCAATGCAGCATTTCCTCCATTAAAGAGTCTGCTTCCATGCAGCTACATGGTATCACTGAAATGCACACTATTTCTTAGTCTGAAACACATAGCTGAAATTGCATGAACAAAAATTATTGCAGATCTCTTAGAAGTTATTTAGTAAATTGGTTTTCATTTTATTCTTCCTTTTTGAAAAAAAAATAATGCAATGAATAACTCAAATGTACTTTTGATACGAAAACAATGCAGCCATGATTTGCTGAGTGTTATAACATCACTAACTTGTACTATAGGAAGATAGTTAATAACTCATTAGTCTTTTCAAGGTTTAAAATAAGTCAGCAGGTAGAAAAACATATTCCTTTAAAAAAAAATAAATGTTAATTTAATTTCTGACTTTCCACTCAAGAAAATTATTTATATTCCTGAATCCTGTCAGAAGTAATATTTTTTTTTCCATGCTCATATTTCAGACAGTAGATAGGTGATTCAACTTTGATTTATATAGGAACTATTTCCTCTTTTTCCTTTTTTTTTTTTTTTTAATTATAACATGTAAGGAATAATATATTTGGACCCAGACTACCTTATTCTTCTCGGTCCTCACAATTTTAGTTCTGTTTTATATTAATAGAAATTCAAATATTTTTTGATAAATCCATTGATTGTGATCACGACATGTCATATTTTTGAACTTTGTAAGTTTTAAATTTACAACAAATACTTTATTTTCCTTTTTTTTTCTCCCATCACTTCATAAAAAAACATTTATTTTCCTAAAGCATCTAGGAAATTGTAACAAAATTTTCAGATTATCTACCTGTGTTACCAAAATATTCTACTGTGTTACCTATAGAGAATTGGTATATTCTTTGCTACCGATTTTTTTTAGTAGAAATTATTTATGTACTCCTGTTGCGTTATTGTAATAAAGTGAATAATCTACTTAATTTCAAAAATGTTAGGCTACTGCAATTTTTTACCAGCTGTGATTACTTGCTTTGCATTTCAGAAATATATCCTTGTTGTTCTTATTTTGCTGTTTTTCAAGAGTAGCTCGTGGTCTTGTATAGCCATGTTTTTCTATGGAGTATCTTTAAAAAAAATTCTGGCAAGATAAGAAAGTGAAAAAAAAATAACTAATACAATTGCCAATATTTGTCGTATCTGAGCACACAAAGGGTGATCTCCTCTTGTGAAGGCCACCAGACTCATAGAATCTTCAAATAATTTGGTTGGAAAGGACCTCTAGAAGCCATCCAGTTCGTACCTGCTTAAAAGAGAACCAGCTTCAAATTTTGATGAAGTTCTCAGGGTCGTAGCCATGAGTCTTCAATATCTTGAAGTATGGAAACTCCATTAACTTTCACATTAGCCTGTTCCAACAGTGGACCTCTCTCACCATGAAAAAATAAGTTTCTATCTAATTCAGATCAAGAGTAGGAAACAGACCATGTTTATCAAAGGTAAATTAAGACTGAATCAACAGAGTATGTCATGCATCACAGAAGAATAAAACCAATCCTTGCCTGGTTCAACACAGTCCTTTGCTTTAATTCTTCTCAAAGACTCCAAGTTTTAAATACACAAGTACTTAAGTACAGCTACAAACATCATTATGTCACATATAATTTCATACTCACTAACAAATAAAAGTTTAAGAATTTAAGAAACTTGTTTAAACAAATAATTTGTGGTAAGCATGGAATTTTTAGGGGGGTTTAGTTTTTTTTGGTGTTTTTTTTTTTTTTTTTTCATTTGGCTATTAGAAATATTAACAATCATTAGAGAAAAAGAATACATATTAGTTAGTGGCTTCACAGAATGTGGGAGATAAACTGCACACATTAAATAAGACTTAAAATTTTATGTTTTCTGAAAACATGAATCTACTGCTGGAAAAAGTACAGTGTCAAGAGAAAAGTTAGTAAAAGTATAAGCCTCAAAACAGAGAGGCAGAACATACTTGTAGGCTTAAAAAAACTAGTAACATGACTTTCACAATGATTTGTTCTGACATCTATGTCAAGGTAGTCATTGGGACTAGTCAAGTATTTAAAGTTTGAGTGCTTAATGCCTTTCTACTAGTAAGAGTGGGCTTTAACAGCCCATTTGCTACTAGGGTTGGACCACTGAGGTCAGTTTTTTATAGCTATGAAAATGTTTCAATATTTTTAAGTGTTTAAGTTCAATATGCTCAGAGATTCTTCATCAAAATGTCACCGTGCCTAATCTACTTGTAGATCTTTCTTAGTTCCAATGTCATATGGTGAATTGTTCGGAAAAGCAGAGATAAAACCCAGGAGACATGACCATATATCTCTGTTTTATCAGCTGACAAGTCAGTGCAGTTTGACAGAGTACAAGATGAGCTATTAAAGTTTACTAAACAAAACTCTACCGTTCTCATAATGCTCTCCACTCTCGTGAGACCCCACCTGGAGTACTGCATTCAGCTCTGGAGTTCTCAACATAAGAAAGACATGGACCTGCTGGAGCGCGTCCAGAGGAGAGCCATGAGGATGATCCAAGGGCTGGAGCACCTCTCTTATGAGGAGAGGCTGAGAGAGTTGGGGATGGTCAGCCTAGAGAAGAGAAGGCTCCGGAGAGATCTTATTGCCGCCTTCCAGTACCTAAAGGGGGCCTACAGGAAAGTTGGGAAGGACTTTTTACTAGGGCTTATAGTGAGAGGACGAGGGGGAATGGCTATAAACTGGAAGAGGGCAGGTTTAGATTAAACGTCAGGAAGAAGTTTTTCACTTTAAGGGTGGTGAGGCACTGGAACAGGTTGCCCAGAGAGGTTGTTGAGGCCCCATCCCTGGAGGTGTTCAAGGCCAGACTGGATGTGGCCTTGAGCAACCTGGTCTAGTGGGAGGTGTCGCTGCCCATGGCAGGGAGGTTGGAACTCGATGATCTTTAAGGTCCCTTCCAACCTAAACCATTCTATGATTCTATGGTTAAGATGCAGAAAGCAACTTAATTTCTTCCAAACTCATTCATGGCTCCTATTAAAGCAAAATAAAAGTGCATTATTTTTAAATATTTGTTTTCTTATCTTTACTGAAATATTTCTGCCTAAATGACAAATTTCCAGAATGTTTTGCATTCCAGTGTGCATATATTCACAATAAACACCCCTCATTTACAATACCACTTCTTTTTACATTGTCTCCTGACTTTTTTTTATCCATTTAGAAGATAGGTTGTTAGTGTCATGTATTTATTTTATGTATGTGTGTGTGTGTGCAAGTGCATGCACAGACAACCAAACTAAATAATATAGATTTTGCTTGACTGGTTAATCCCACAGACAAAAGCAAACTACTTGCACACATATATCAGTAATGCCAAAAAACTACAAAAGAAATCTACTACAATATTCCACCTACCTGCATCATAAGACTGGCTGCATCATCCCTGTGCAGCTGAAAAGCATTTGACAAGCAAAGTGAAAAACCCTAATGACTGAGCACATTTCAGGTGATGAACATTGCTTTGGAGTTCCTGATAAAATTTAATCCAACTGCCCAGCTATTGATCTGATATAGTGAAAAACATTGAACATTTTTATTTTGTTCACTGAAACATTTCAATGTTCAAGTACTATCTGAAAAATTGCAGATAAAGCTTACTTACATGTGAACATTTCCAAAGTTCTCATAATTGATACACTTGACCTGATACTTTTGTATCATTTTTACTGATACATATATTTAAAGCAGACATCATCCAAAGCTAACCATAATGTTCATATTCATGTGCACATACACACATAAATTGGTTTACTGTGTTGACAGCAACATGGCATCTGAGATGCTGAAAATGAATGGAAGAGAGGCTGTTTGATATCTTTTACAGGTATGTAGTTTTAGGCTGACTTGGTTATACAAGACATAAAACTTTAGCTAGCTGCTGGTTACAGCCTTACAATTCTAAATATAGAAAAATTGAATGTCTAAGCATTTGACCATGGAAGATAATGTGGTGTAATCACTGTAGTTCATGAGTGTTAAAAGTGCTTGGTGTCTAAAAAAATCAATCCCTAATTTGTTTCGTGAATTTGGTGATACTCCCTGATGAGGCTTCTATAGCCATAATGTAGTGATTGTCGAAATAAATGAAAAAAAAAAAAAAAAAATTAACATACTGTTTGAAACAAGAAAAGTAAAAAAAATCCTAATTTTGGAAATTCACATGGTTTGGCTCTTAGTTTTAATTAGACTTCATGTAAATAGATGCTCAAAGTACATAGCTGAAAACATTGGAATAGGCTGCCCAAGTGGCTGAATCACAATCCCCAGAGGTATTTAAAAGACAGATAGACATGGTGCTTTGGCACATGGTTTAGTGGTGGTTTTGGCAGTGTTTGGTTAATGGTTCGACTCAATGATCTTAAAGGTCCCTTCCAACATCGATGATTCTGTGATTCTATGACTCTAAATAAATGTGGACTCATATTAAGTATGCCTTAAAAATTATTTGTGTAAGTGAGAGTATGTTCTTTAATTGTACTGATTTTTATGTTTTAACAGACATATTTCTGTTGTAAGAAGTTCTGCATATTTAAACACAAAGAAAATCCTAACATTTGAGTAGTAGGTTGCTTAACTGGATCTTTTAAATAACTGAGAGATGGCAATTTTTCACGGTCAGTTTAAAAGTAATATAATTACACTGAGGATTTGTTCTTTGAACTCGTGATAATACAAAAATATATCAAAAAAAAAAGACCAAATTTGAAGTCTGATCTAACCTCAAAGTTCAATACTTAATTGATACCTCAGGGTTGTGTCCGGTTGAGTTTCAAATATCTCTAAGGATGGGAATTGCAATATTTGATGCTTCACAGTGTAAAAAACCAAACTTACCATCTAATTGGAAGTTCTCTTATTGCAGCTGAATTCCTCTCATGCTTTCACTTTGCACCTGTGAGAACAGTCTGGCTCTATTTGCTGTATAACCTCCCTTTCCGTGGATGAAGACTGTAATTAGGCTTGTCTTCAGCTTTTTCTTCAGGCTAATGAAATGTTTCTCTCATAGTTTCTTCTTCAATGTCATGTTATTCAGCCCTCTAATCATCCTGGTGACTCTATTGAATTCAATCCAATATCTCATTGTCTTTCTTATGCTGGGGAGCCTAAGCTGGTATTCCAGATACAGCCTTACAGATGACAAACAAAGGGTAAGAAAAAGATCCTCAACTTGATGGCTATGCTGTCATTAATACAGCCTTCTGTGTGGTTGGCCTTCATTGCCCCAAAAGCCTACTTTTGAATCATATCTGAATTTTCTGGCTGCCAGGATTATCAGGCCTTTTTTACGCAAAGATCCTCCCAATCCTGTTGATCCTCAGCCTATACTGTCAGACGAGATTATTCTGGTGTTCTGGTACAGACAAAGAACTTTTGGGTTTGTTTTTTTTTTTAATTTTAGCCTTGTGGAAACTCAACATTCATTCAAGAAAGGACTAGCACATTCTTGTAGCCTGTCAAGGTTCCTCTAAACAGCAGCCCAGTCTTCTAGAACACTGACCGCTTCCTTAATTTCATAGAAACATAGAATCACTTGGCCTTGTTGAATTTTATGAGGTTCACATGGGCCTACTTTTTGAGCTTGTCAAGGTCCCTCTGGATGGCACCTCTTCCCTCTAGTCTATCAACTGCATCACTCAGCTCAGTCTCAGCTGTAAACTTGCTGAGGGTGTGCTATCTATGTCACTGAAGATATTAAAAAGTATCGGTGCCCATATGGACCCTTGAGGGACACCGCTCATTACCGATTTCCACCCGGATACTGATCCATTGACTGAAAATCTTTGGATGCAGCCATTCAGCCAATTCCTTATTCATCTAACATTCCATCCATCAAATCCATATCTCCAATCTAGTGCTGAGGATGTTGTGTGGGACTCTGTCAATGGCCTCACAGAAGTCTAGGTAGTTCTTCCTTTATCCACTGATAAAGTCACTCCATATAATTTGGTATCATCCATGAAATTTCAAGGGATGGATTCTGTCCTATCATCTAAGTCATTAGAGAAGACATTAAACAGCATCACCTCTATATCAGCCCCTGAAGAACACCACTTGTAACTAGTCATTATTTGAATTTCTGCTGCTGATCCACATCTTTTGAGCTAAGAAGTACAACCAGTACAACCTGCTGAAGCTGTATTTCACCAATATGACAATAAGGACACTGTTGGAGAGAGTGGCAAAGCCTTTGCTAAAGTCAGGATAAACAACGTACACTCCTCTTCCATCATCCATGGAGGTAGTTTTCTCATCATAAAAAGCGAGAGCTTGGTCCAGCCATTTCTGATTGAGAAACCTATGCTGGCTTTCCCAATCTCATCTCATCTTTCACATGCTTGAAAATGGCTTCCAAGACCTTCCTGGGGAAGCCTCACCAAACTGATGTTCACCAGGTCCTCCTTCTTTCCTTTTTGAAAGTGTGTGATACTTGTCTTTTCCCAGTGATGGGGAACCTTCTACAATCACCTTGTTCTTTCAAAGACAATCACTAGCCACTCCTTTCAGTGCTGACATGTGGGTCATAGGAGTCTCTCTCTGGTGACATCCTTGAGAGAACTTGTTTGTCTTCTCCTGTTAATATAGGACTATACTATTTATTAAGTGAATATCATATGGACAAAGAGATTTCCTTCTGTTGCTAGGAGTCACATTCCGTAGATATTTTACATTGCCAGTAAAAATGTACATGCTTTGTATTGACCACTTAATAGTGGAGGCTCTCAGGACCAGTCTGGGCTTATATTGGCCTGGGATGGTTTTAAATTCCCTAGAGGTAAAATGACCACTTCCTGACCTCTTGTAGATGAAGCCCTGTAAATACTGCATTAGCTGAAGGTGTGACACCCCAAAGTGATGCCACCATAACAGACAGTGTTTCTTTGTTTTCACTGAGGTGAGGGAAGGTTGTTATGGGATTTCTAAACACTATTTGGAAACTATTGAGACTGAAGCAGACTATTATAAGAAAACCCAAGCAGACCCATACCCAGGTAGTAGGAAGAAAACCTCAGCAGATCCCCAAACAGAGGGGATGGAGGAAGAAACCCACGCTCTGAACAGCTTACTTCTAGTGAGTATCTCAGGATGCTGCTGACTAGCTGTAATACTCTTTTACCCCCTCCTTGAGGACGTTTGAAACTCCCAATCTTAGGACCCAAAGGGTAAAGCATAACAGTGGAGAAACAAGGTAGGTACTAGGAAGGTTGTATTTTTTCTGAATTTTTGTTTTGTTGTTTTTTGGGGGTTTTTATGGTTTTGTTTTGTGGGTTTTTTTTTTCTTTTTTTGATGTGTGTGTGTGTTTTGGGGGGTTTTATTTGGCTGATTGATTTGTTTTGTTTTGTTTTGCCCTACATAAAAAAAAATAACTTTATCATTAATACAGTTTTCTGTCATTCCCACATCAAGGACGCCAGCTGAGGTTGAAGGTGTGCTCACTTCCAAGCAGGAGGCAGTAGTAGGGAACAGAAGCCCAGCTCTGTGGACAGCAAACAACCCTGTCACAATTGCAGGTTCCTGTGCAGTGTGTACCTTGGGTGTGGGAGGATAACATTCCCCTCCTCAACTGAGAGGCTGAGAAGTACTTGTCAGAAAAAGAATTAGAAACTTTACACTTTTAAAAATATTTGAGAGAAAGCATCATGATCTAATGGATTTGAAGCATTACAGTGTAGCTTATGGCACATAAAATGCCTCTACAAATTCACCTTGTCCTTGTCTGTGCTTTCTTTCATGTATACTTGAAAATTTATTTTCCCTTATGATGAATATATATATTTTTTTTAATTTTATTTTTAGCTAAACAGAGCTGCAGCAAGGGAATGAATGACCTTCAAAACTTTTGCTCTGTATCCATGACACAGGTTTCGTTCCCACTAAAAGCAATAGAGATGGAAGACGAGGGCCCAAAAGAATAAGTGTGAAACTGTTAAAGACTGGCAGAGCTGGCAGAGGAGGTGAAAGATGAGAGTTTTGTTGTTTCTAGACAAAACCCAGAAACTTTTTTCTCATCTCTAACTAGAACATACACCGTTGTCAACAGAAAGTAGAAATGGTTGGCAGCAGCATACAAAAGCATTTCCCAAAGCTACTACTAGTAATTTCAATACATTAACCATAGACAATAATAGACTGCACCTTCAATTTGAATAGATATTTTCTGGGCGTTCAAAGAACTCTGAACAAAGATGTGAATACTGCTGAAGAGCTATGAGGTATAGCAATAAAAAAGAAATACTAATGGAGATTATTTTTGTCCTTAATTGTCCGTGGAATGCATGAAGTTTGCTTCTTTCTGTTAAAAAAAGGTAAATACTATATTTGCTCTTACAATTACAGGAATCTTAATAAAAGGGATTAATTTTTATAAAGGCCATGCTAGTTCTTATATGATTCACAATTTAAATTTTATTTGTAAAAAATAACTTGATACAACTAAGTTCACAGTAAATTTAAGTTAGAATCAAAAAAAGAGTTTAGTGAAATGTGTTTTTGAAGAATTTTTCATGAGAGACTTTGTTCTCCTTCATGCCATGCTTGAAGACCACAGGAAGCAGTAGGAACTTTCCAACTAGCTTGACAGGTGTTAGAGCAAGTTGGTAACTGAACTATGCCTATTCGAGTTGCTTGTGCTTAGCAATAGAAACAGATTTGTAATTAAATATTTCAATTAGTATCTTACGATTAAGCTACAAGAATAGTTGTTTAATCTGAATGTTACTAAATGCCATCACAAAACCCTGTCTTTTTTTCACTGGTGGATATTCTCAATAATGTCTTTATCTTAGAGTGTTTCTTTCAAAGACATAAAATTGTGTATCTATTTCAGTGTAATATCTTCCGTTGTTCCTTTAGTTCTAACTATATATTTATATATCTATAAGTTATCTCAGTTATTATTTTTCTTTAAGAGTCTGGGTTTCTTCTTGTTATAGTATATACAATATCCTTTTCCAGAATAATAAGGTTATTGTATAAAGCCAAATATACATTCAAATGGAAATACCAACTTGTATGAAATCGATATATAAATAGAAATAAACACATACCCCAGTGTCCTTAAGTATAAATAGATGATAATGGAAATAGGACCGAAAATTTTAAGAGGTGAAGTATGTAGTTTAAATACACTTTATGTAGTTTAAATTTACTTTATTTTCTAGGTACAAAAAATGAATAGATGCAGTAGTCATGATCATGGTGATATATTTTACTCTGCTGTGTGTCTTTACGTTCAATGGTGGGAGAAGAAAAATGCGTATAAGTGGAGGACTGAGGCAAACTAGGCTTCTGAAGAAAAATTGAGTCAAGCTAACATTTAAAAGCAAATAGCATAAGAGTACAAAATACAAAGTGTTCATCTGGTCAAGCTGATGAAGCGGACCTAGTGATGACTGAGCAATACATGTATTTACAATACTGTAGCCCACTGCATCAGAAACAAACAGAAGGAATTGGAAGTCAGTGTGCAATTGCAAAACTATAACACCATTAGAAGTACGGAGACATATTGGGATAGCTTGCATGGCTGGAGTGTTATGATGAATGCATAAAAGCTCTTTAGAAAAGACATGCTAGGAAGGTAAGAAGAGAGGCAGGGTGTGATGTAGAGGGATGTCTAGAATGCAAGGAGCTTTCCCTTGGGACAAGTCATGAGACAGTCAAAAGTTTATGGTTAAGGGTCAGAGGACAGACAAACAGAAGTGATGCCAAGATGGGTACCTGCTATGCCTAATCAATAAGAGGAAGTAGATGAAGCTTTCTTTAGACAACAGGAAGAAACCTCACAATTGCAGGACTTGGTATTCATGGGGGAATTCAGCTACCTGAAAAGCTGCAGAATGAGTAATATGACTGGGTACAAACAATCCAGGAAATTTCTGGGGTGTGTTAATGACAACTTCTTGATGCAGGTGCTTCATGAGATGATGAGATGGGATTTTCTGCTGGAACCATTGATGCTCAAGAAAGGAAAGAACTAGCTGAATACGTAAAGGTTTACAGCAGCCTTGGTCAACAAAAACTGTGGACAGAAGTGAGCAAGACATGTTAGAGTCACAACCATGGAATTTGGAAGAGCAGATTCTGGTTTGTTGAAGGACCTGCTTGAGAGAACGTAATGACAGACTGCCCTGGAGGGTCAAGGGGCCCAGGACATCTGGCTAATCTTCATGGATGAAATCCTCTGGGAGCAGGAATAATGCACAGAAACTAAGGCAGGTCAGCTTGGATGAACAGGAAATTCTTAATTCAGATTAAATTTTAAAAGGAATTATTGATAAGGGGGGAACAAGGATGGGCTACTGAACAGAGTCAGGAAGCACAGCTGGGTTGAAAATTGAAAAGGATGTGAAGGTCTACAGGACAGGTTTCTATAAGCACCTCAGCTGCAAAAGGAAAGTTAAGAAAATGTGAGCTTGGTCCCCAGAAGGACTTGGGACACAGCAACAAAAGGCATGGAAAGGAACAAGGTGGTCAAACACTGGATCAGGTTGCCTAGAGAGCTTGTGAGGTTTCCAATCCTGGGGAATGGAAAAACTCAGCTAGACACAGCTCTAAGCAACCTGCTCTAAGCGGACCTGGTATGAGCAAGATGTTGGACTAGATGGCGTCCATCGGTCTCTTCCAACGTACATGATTCTATGAAAATACTTTTTAATATTCTAAGGAATTGATTTAAGAAGAATATAACAGTAATTCAGTTTGGTTTGTTTTTTTTTTTTCCTAGCAGAACTATCTTCCTAACAGGTATTCTTTAGTTCATAAAAATAGAAACCTGTAACAATTAGTGGTTACTTCTATTCATAGATATTCTGAATGAACTACATGTATATTACCAAAATTGCTTGAGAATAATGAAGAGGAGGTGATAAACCCTTTAATGAAGTTACACATAAAAGAAATGGTACTTGTGTTTTATTTTCCTTTACCAAGTGCTGCTGAGAATATATAATATTTGAGAGGCATTCTGAGGGAATTGTAAGCATATCTATATATACATTCTGGTTCCTGTGCTTAATCATCACAATTTCTTCCTTCCAGATCTTAAAGGAAAGGTTATTTTGCTTTCTTATTAAGGTGTTTCAAATGTTACTTTAAATATTCAGTATTGGTATGCAAATTTATTAATAAAATACAGACTTTCTGTTGATATTGGTGTCCAGAAACCTATACATGGAATGTTAATATTTTGGAAAATTAACAGTTTCTCCTTTAATAACTCAAGTTAAACAAAACTGGTTTTAATGTAAAAGAAAAGGGGTGAAGTTTTGAAACATTTCCTATGGAAAAAGGACTACAACTTTTCTGTAACCATGATTGGTTTGTTTCAGACTAGAAAATGTACAGTAGTCAAAGACATGCACAGTTAAAGAAATTATTCTGTAAGTAAGAGCATAATTATAATTTCAATTTGCTGCTTACCTAGTCACTTCTCCCTTCCACAAAGGAAAAGAGAGTGCTTCTATTTCTTTTCAAGATCTTGTGTGAAAACAAGGAAAAAGGGCAGCTGAATTTCAGTGGAAGTTATTTTCTATTTTTATTCCTTTCTAAATTACATTTCAGGTTTATGTAAAGAATAACTTAAATTAATAACAATAGTATACAATAAAGTAAACATATTAAACTTCCTGATACAGAAATTTCCAGGATTTTTGACCCTTTAATATTTGTTTTAAATAATATTAGTTTTACTGGTTTTGGTTCTGATATTTATTTACAAAAATAATAAAAAATGTAATTAATAGATGAAATGATCCTGTCAAAACACTGTTGAACTACTGAAAACATTTTGAAACTATGGAGCAAATGCAACAATAGAAGGTTCAAAACTGTTGATTATGTAGGAATCTGCCCTTTGAAACTTACTTACAGGTATGAAAATATGTAAAGACATTAAAACTACTTTGTAATACTATCACAAAGAGGAAAACAAGGTCTTAACCTGAAAGAATCTGCAACTATGACACAATGATGAGAAAACTATGTCAGTAATAGAAACATAAGTTCGTAAGAAAATGTTCAAACTGCAATGCAAGCAGTGAGGGATGGTTTGACATTTTCTTTTTAAACACCACTGCAGGTATGAACTTTCTCTTTATCTTTCTCTATAAGCAAATCTACCAGGATTTGAACTTGCCTGTGAAGGTGGTGAAGTCACAAAACTGTATTTAAAATGGAGTATATTCAATTATGATCCAATTCACTATTTTCTGTACTACCTTTTCAAGTATTTGATACTAAGAAATCCCAGACTGTGTGGTTCCAAGTAGCACAGATGCTCATGGGTGCTCTTTTAGATACTTTCCTGAGTCATAGTCAGATTTCTGCTATATATTTGCTGGAAAGCAAAATGGATTTTAGTATGAATTCTCCCTCACATCCCCCTCCCTCTACAAATATCTCTGATGTCATCCCGCTAAAAAGTTAAGAAAAAAAAACTTATTAAAGTTTTGTGATAAGGAACCTAGAACCACTTTATCAGTGTTAGGACATAAGAATTAAAAAGCATAACACCTTTTTGAACTGGGCCTGCAGTGAAAACTTGGTATGCTGGGACCTCATAAAAATTAAAAGTTCCTTGAATTCCACTAAATAAAATTGTAAAGTAAACAGTATGTATGACCATGTAGTTAAAGCTCCAGTCTAACAAGAAAAACATGCCTTTTGATTTTTGGTCTTAGAAAAAGTGTGTCCTTGAGCAAAGGACACTGATTCTCACAGTATTTAGACACAAAATTGGCAGATCCAGAGCCCATAAAATTGCTGAGAAGTTTTTCATGTGCTTCAGATCAAACTTTTACTCGTATCATGCCTTTTTCTTCTTTTACTTCATAATTTGTCCTTGCTTTCTTTGTCCTTTTGTACTCACATATTGTGAAGGGGAATCCAATCTAAGTGACACTATATTACAAAAATAAATCATAAGGCTACTGGGAAGCTTTATGCAATGTATTAACTTACCTGTTACCCAATTTCCTGTTAGTGGAGAAAGAAACAGCAGGACAAAAGGCAGAACCCTCTTAGCAGACAGTAAAGTTTTGTATATCTAACACATCACTTGGTCAGATTTTAGAAAACAACACTCTGTGCAGGTTTACTGGTCAGAAATGAAGGAAAATCTTCCAACCATATTTGCTTATGTTAAGCTTACTACACAGTAGTGGTAAATAGATCTTAGCTAGGAAGGCTTTACACCCATCTCATCTCACTTGCCAGAAGAATGCTTCAAATACCAGGACACTTTGTTGTAACCACAGGAACACTCAGGTGGCCTGTCTCTCTCTTTACCCATTTTTGTATCCTAAGAAGTTCTGGGAGAAGCTGTCTTGGAAACACAGAAACAGTTCCAGCCTCTGCATCATGGTTCCAAAGAGACATCCGATCATATTCTATGCAAGAAACAACAATGTTATTATTTGACCCATAGTTTAGCACTCTGGTTGTGTATCCCAACCTGAGAATCATAGAATGGTTTAAGTCGGAAAGGACCTTGAAGATCATCGAGTTCCGACACCCTGGCAGGGACACCTCCCACTAGACCAGGTTGCCCAAGGCCGCGTCCAGCCTGGCCTTGAACACCTCCAGGGATGGGGCCTCAACAACCTCTCTGGGCAACCTGTTCCCGTGTCTTACAATGCTCAAAGTAAAAAATTTCTTCCTAATGTTTAATCTAAACCTGTCCTCTTCCAGGTTATAGCCATATCCCCTCGTCCCATCACTACATGCCCTAGTAAAAAGTCCATCCCAGCTCTCCTGTAGGCCCCCCTTTAGGTACAGGAGGACCGCAATAAGATGTCCCTGGAGCCTTCTCTTCTCCAGGCTGAACAGCCCCAACTCTCTCAGCCTTTCCTCATAGGAGAGGTGCTCCAGCCGTCGGGTCATCCTCGTGGCTCTCGTCTGGACCTGCTCCAGCAGGTCCATGTCCTTCTTATGTTGAGGACTCCAGAGCTGGATGCAGTACTCCAGGTGGGGTCTCACCAGAGTGGAGTACCAGAGGGGCAGAATGTCCTCCTTTAACCTGATGGTCACACTTTTGATGCAGCCCAGGATATGGTTGCCCTTCCGGGCTGCGATTGCACATTGCTGACTCATACTGAGCTTCTGGTCAATCAGCACACCTGGGTCCTTCTCCTCAGGGCTGCTCTCCAGCCATTTCCTGCCAAGCCTGTATTTGGGATTGCCCCGACCCAGATGTAGGACCTTGCACTTGTCCTTGTTGAACTGCATGAGGTTGGCTTGGGCCAACTCTGAGGAGACTTAAGTGTCTCCAGACAACTTGTATGCCTAATTTGCTTCTGGTGAATTGGTTGCCTGCATCCAGGTGTCTTTTAAGTTTTGCAGTTCTGAACATTGCAATGTATAAGTATTTTTTTTTGATCTCTGCATCTGCCCTCACTTCTCCAAAAAAGTTGTTCTCCTGACGACACAGAGCGACATCCAAGAACTTTTTTTTTTTTTTTTTAAAAAGAGAGAAATATATGTTTTAGCCCAGGTTCAGCTCTGAGAACAAAAGATATCAGGTGGTCCCATGTTCAAATTTCATTGAAGTTGAGGGAAATGTCCTGTGTCGAAATTATTTGTATTTCAGAGGGAAAAAAAGATTAGAAGCTTTATTAACAAAAGAAGGAGCAGAGGAGAAATATATTTAAAGCTTTAAAATCTCCTTATAAGTATGCACAAAGTAATGCTCCAGAGAAAAAGAATTCACTCTTTTCAACTTCTGCTATGTCTTTGTCTATCTTCCCATTGAATTTCAAATGGTAACGACATTTTCATGAAAGCAATTTTTTTTTTTTTCTATTTAACAGTTCTCAATGATGGTACATCAACTGAAGTAATAACCTGTGCTGTGACATCAAAGCCATTTACTCCTCAGCCAGTGGTAATGTTACAAACAGGTGATTATGACTAGCTGAGGATATAATAGTGCAAGCAAGAAAGCTCTTTAGAAATGAACCCTATGTTTATTCAAATATCTTTAGTATAA
The DNA here is from genome assembly GCF_000708025.1 of Charadrius vociferus. NCBI lineage: Eukaryota > Metazoa > Chordata > Aves > Charadriiformes > Charadriidae > Charadrius > Charadrius vociferus. Next base: position 1,238,398 of record NW_009648470.1, on the reverse strand, counting down.
AAAGATGATGATGGAAAGAAATAGTCAAAATTGATTCTAAATATAATTCTTATCAAAGTTGTTTGTCAAGCTGTAGCTGGTCTCTAGCAAGACTGTATACCATGCTTTCTGCACAGCTCTCCCTTTGGATCTTTTTTGAACTTATAGTTTGAAAAAAATAAACATGCTGTTTGTATTGGCACTCAGCAGGACGATATTTTATTTCCAAGAAGAAAAAAACAAACAAAAAAACTTATCCCCCTGAAAAAAAGAGGCCAAGCAACCCCCTTCTAATAAATATAAAATTAATGTGAACATCTGTAATTCATGTATTTCAAAATTACTACATTGTGTCTAAACACATACCAGTTTCCAGAAATATTTCTATGACAATTGGAATGAAATAGTAGGTTTTATTTTTATTCAGAGTAATTTTTTACAGTGTTAGATTCAAACAAATTGCTTATTGATATTTCTCTGTGTTTACAGTAGTTTCCTTCATTTCCTTTTCAACCAGTCTATTTCATCTATCATGTCAAGAAATCGTAAAATTTAAGTGAACATGGTATTTTAGTTCCCTGTAGAAATGGTATACAGATTACATATGGATGATGGTGATGATGACAGGTGATTTTAACTGAATGATATGCTTGAAATCCTGAATTGCAGTGGTAAAGACTGCCTTCCCCCACTCCCGTCCCCCCCTCCCCCCCCCCAAAAAAAAAAAAGCAGCTATATAGCGTTTGTTTCTTTATTTATTTCGAACTATGGGAAAAAAAAAATCAAATATACACAGAATTGTACTTTCTGTAGTTTTTAGTTAGGTGTTTGCACATTTACCCTGCCAGAATGCATATAGACCACTAGCCATGGGCTAAAACACTGCATTACACTTTTAGGTAGCTATATATTCAGCAGTCTTACATATCGGGGGGGAAAAAAAAACCAAAAATCCCCACCTCGATATCATGTTCATTAATTTCATTTTTTCTATTTATGTTTAAAAATGTACATTTTCAAAAAGCTTTCTAGAGGAATGGTATTACATGTCAGTAACTATCCAGGCAACAAATAGAAGAAACAGTTTTTGAGTGAGTACTAAATTGCTAAATTTGCAAGCAGTCAGAACCACATTTTGTTAATTACCTTAATAATACACTTGTAATTTCTTTTCTCTCCACTTCTTATTTTCATTTTTATTCTTATGATAGTAAAAATTCATAGGATTGTTACTTTTAAAATAGGAGTTGTAAGCAACAGGTTTGTTTTGATTTTCCTCACTATTGAAACAGATATATGAAAATGACTATTGAAAATATATTAAATCACATTTTAAGTAGGAATAACTGAATTTATCAAGACATATTCTGAATTTAAAGTTGAAGTAGTTTGGTATAAATCTGAATTTAAAAAACTAGATAGTTTTGACAAAATCTAAATATTGACTTTATAAGATTAAATTCCTCTTAATTCACAATTAAAGAACCCATACAATTGTCAATTGCATTTGTGAAATGTAGAGAAACTAACGGCTTCAAGGACATTTAAACACATACAATATTGTTTAAAAAGAACTTCCTCATTGCCTTATCCAAAGGGTAGGGGGAAAAAAAAACACAAAAACACCAAAAACAAAATACCAGGCCAATTTTAAATTAAGAAGAGATATTATAATTTTTCCCAATTAGAAGTATTGAAATGTGTGAAGTTTTTTAGTGATCACAAGGAATTATCTGCCTGACCAGCAAGGTACAGTCTTATCTCAAGACCTAATACTTTGATTTTGGTATAAAGACAGAAGTATGCTATGTAATGTAATGTATAATAAAAAGCAAGCAAAGTTACCATATGCTACGTTCAGTCTTGTCATCCACAGCTGGAGGGTGACTGGGTATTTTGTGATCAGTTCCCTGAAGGGTAACTATGCTTGGCAAATATTTTGAGACACTTCTCATGTATGTTGTTTGGTATCTCTTTTTTGGGGTCTGAATCTCCTCTGCAACCTCAGTGTCACATCAGATGTCTCATTTTAAGAAGCAGTGAAAAAATAACTCAAAAAGTAACTGGAATTTAGGTAGTGCATCATGTATTTACTGAACAAGTCTATAATTTGTTGTGTTCTAATGAAAAGCACCACTATGACCATCAAATTTTTATCTGCTCTTAGCAAGTGATATTCACTCAGACAATATTACAAGCAATGGATAAAGAACATTGCTATTAGCAGCTGTACATGCAGTTCCCAGAAGAAACATTCTGACATTAAGTATAAAAAGGTTCTTGGAAAAAGACACATATAAGTCAACAGGATTTCTATATTTATAGCAGAGTGTTTGAAAAATAGCACTTCTTAAAAAAAAAAAGCTACTCACTTTTTTCACTGTTTTCATGTTTACTTATGTTTTATTAGATACCAGAAGTGACAATTCAGATCTCAAGTTTTCAAAATTTCAGTGCTCATGTAAGACCCAAAGATACTACTGAATCATTTATTGGGACAGCAGCCAAAAGTAAAAAGGTGTCTCTATGTTTTCATTTCCCCAGTCAGAAGAAAGAAGGTCCTGAAACAGTGTCTGGTTAAAAATAATTTCCTACTGTAATTAATGTGGTCAACATTGACACTGAATGGAGACTTCTTAACAAATAGATCAGCTTCCTTCTGTGCCATTTAAACTTGCCATACGCCATAATAAGATAAGAAGGAAGCTTTTTTTTTATTTTATTTTTCTACTTTCTCTAAACACAGACTCCAAGTTTTCAGGAAACTGTCTTTAAGACTGAGAAATACAGTAACAGAAAGTCCACAGAGTAACTGAAAGTCTGAATATTAATAAATATGTGCTTTATATAAGGTGAAAATTCCCTAGAAAGCAATTATTTAATATGGCCAAAAAGACAACACACTTCCCATGTGATAAATCAGACTGAATTAACTAAAAGATGGACTCTAATTCTGACACTGAAATTCCAGCACTAGGAACAAAAGATGCTGTCCCATATTCTTCCTATACTATTTGCCTTAGATCGATCTATTTTCAACTATTAGCCCAAAGAAATCCAAGTATTTCTTTCTAATGATTCTTGATGGGATGTCAGGACTTTGAACTGACAATATCTAACACAAGAGTTATGTTTATGTTTTATTTTCATTATTAAAGAGAAATGACATCAGCATGAAAAAATACTAGTACAAACTTATCTCAAATTGAACAAACAGTTGCTACATTCCCTGTTTTTATGGAATTTATGTTCACCTTGAGGAACAATAGAACAATTTAATGGAGTCATATTTTTTCTTAAGGGACACATCAACTGCAGCAGCTTTGATTTGATGTCAACGCTTGGAGATATAATGAAGACTAATGTTGACTAAATGTCAAACAGAAAACATTTAGAAAAATGGGAAGTGATCAAAAAAAGGTCTTCCATTGCTCTGTGAGATACTTCTGAATTTTACAGGTTCTCTTGTGGATCTTTAATGTTATCAGCATGCTGAGCAGATTGCTTATATTGTATATGCCAAGTTCTGCTCTGAGATGCACACACAGATGTCTCAAATACCCTAGAATATCTCAAATAGTAACAAACAGCTATGGTTAGGAAGCTGAATATAATAGGTATCGGATATACTTTCGGAGCTCAGGCATTTGGTTTACATGCAGATACCTGCTTTTGAACCCCCACATTTTGCTGTCTGCACTTTGGGTTTAAGTCTGCCTTATAAGACTATCTCAGATATGTTTCTGTTCCTATACTTATTCTCTTTTTAATTAATTATTTCTAGTTGCAGAGGGGCAGAATTACCTCCTTTGGCCTGTTAGACACTCTTCTTTTGATGCAGGCCAGGATACACATGGCTTTTTGGGCTGCAAGTGCACATTGCCGGTTCATGTCCAATTTTTCATCCAGCGGTGTTCCCAAGTCCTTCTCCCCAGGGCTGCTCTCAATCCATTCACCCACCAGTCTATATAGATACCGGCAGTTGCCCCAGCTCAGGTGCAGGACCTTGCACTTGGCCTTGTTGAACTTCATGAGGTTCACACGGGCCCTCATGAGGTTCACATCATTCCATTGACTATGGTCTGGAACTAGAGAATCTGTGTAAAAATTTCGTGATAGATCATCAAATAGTTCTGAATGGAATTTGAGACTTTGTACCCTTTTAAAATGAAATTCTGCTTAATTCTCAGAAATTGAATATTGAACTGTTTTAAGTATTGAGCTAATATATTTGGAAAAGCTTAAAGTATGTACAAAAACTTGTGTTTCGACATATGGGTACACCTTTTTCACCAGGTTTAAACCACTGGAAATTTTGCAGTGTGGTTTTAACAAGGGATTAATTTTTGCCTCATGATACTCTTTCTGTTTGATTTCATACTCCACACAAGAGTTCCTTGTACAAATTTTACTCTTCATGTTCTACTATAAATTGGGAAGTGGCTAATTTACCATATACTTGTGTAAATAAGTTTCACTCTCCCACAGTACAGAGTAGAAGTATGCTATTAAAATAACTGAACATATTATAAAGAAGTTTAATGAAGATCTTTCCTTGCTTTTATTGCAGACAGACTCTTGTAACCTATTAGCAGTATCTGAATTTAACTGTATATTTTACACCAGCTATATGCATTGTATTTGGCTATGATCCTTATCTCTGTGCATCATTTTGTACCTTTAAAAATACAAAAATCTCCAGTTTCCACATTAGTTTAATATTATATTGAATTGATGGATTTCTAAGAATAATTATTGTACACTAAAACACTATTAATTCTATCTTTGTATTTTGCTGACGTAGTTTGCTATAGACAATTATATTTATATACAGATATATTTATGTATCTATATATAACATATATTTATTACATAAATATTATTACATATTTATATATGTATAGGGAACTATGTTATATTTTAAACCCTCTATGGAGTCATAAAGATTTGAGTGTTATTTTCCCAATGACATTATTGGGAATTCAGTTCATGGGTCAACAGTAAAATAGCTGAAATATGATATGAAAGAAATATGCAGTAGTGCTCAAAGATGTAAATTATCATCTTATTAAAATGGATCTTGCAGAATGGATTATTATAGTGCAGTTATTTCTTTAATTGAGGTCTCATTATTTTTATATCTGAGAATGCTGAACATAACCAATAATCTCTTTTTTCTGTAATGTAAACATGCACGGTAAAAAGATACATTCTGAATAAAATATATTTTAGAATAATATTTTTACTTAGCATGTATGATTTATGTTTGAAAATGTTACAAAATTTATGACATTTTTCCTTGAAAAAGGAGAATAAGGAGGTCAAAGAGACAGCAAGAGAAGGCACTCACAGCTACAGCTAACATGAAATATAAGAACATCCAAATTGTTACTGTAACACTGCTTTCATATGTGGGATCAAAAAATATTTATCAGATGCAATGTTAAGCAGCAAAAGTCCATTGAGTATTATGGTGCATTACACTAATTTTCATTACCTTTAAATCTTAAGAAGTATTTATTTTCAAACTATGAATAAATTATGTTGTATGTGCAAAACTACATCGCTTACAGGATCTTTTAAACATTGTCATCAGTAGCCATCTCTTTTCATACAGAAGCAACGTTAAAGATAATGTAATGTGAAAACAAAACACAGCAAAGCTAATAGGATGCATCCAGAGCAGTGCTTTTGAACTTAAATTGGCACCTGAGTGAATAATGTGTTCTTAGATATTCCTCCAGTTGTCCTGGCCTTTAGCTCCCAATGTAATACAGTTGTGAGTGTTTTTAACTTTAAAATTTACTGGTTGCCTAGAGTAACATTTCTATATTTGTTTCAAAGAGCTTCACCACTGACATGGTTAAGTAGTTCAGTAGGCTTTTTTTTTCTACCTGGACACTAATGGGATATAGAAACCAGAGGTTGCTCTCATGAAACCTTTCCAGATTTTCAGTCTGCTGATAAATTTGGACACCTTTTCAGTAAGGACAATTCTGGTCTTTGGGCTAATGAGAATGAATAAAAGCACAGCTGTGGGCAGGAAATGTGTTCAAGAAGAGTTACTACTGCTCAGTGACCATTACCTCAAAGTGACATTGGCTCAAAGTATAAGGGCATGTTCTCACCATCATCACCTCTCCTGATCAGTGAATTCTGAGCTGTCTTTCAGACTAGGTAAGCTTCTGATGACAGACACCAATGATTTTAAGATGGATGATTTTCAAACATCACTATTTTAAGCACTTTTTGTGAGCTCTTACAAGTTACATAAAGAACATATTGACTTTAGGTGTCTTTCTGTTCTGTATGCCTGCAGATTTTGCCATTATTATACGTCCTTTCCTCTCTTAGCCCTATGAGGAATGCTTTGATTAGGATCAGGTAACTCTTAGGTGTCCATTTTCTTTACTAAATCTAGCAATTTATTCAACTTAACACCTACAACTTGAGCTCTAAATTGCTTACTTTTGTTGCATGTTTGGTCTACACTTCATTCTATGTTTCTATAGTTCCCTAGTGGTATCATTTTATTTAAAATGCAATCTTCTGCCAGTACATACAATACTACTATTGTCCCCAGAGGTAGTCTGTCCGTTTCTCATTCTTATAGTTTTCCTGGATCTCAGGACAAATCTTCTTCAATGGCCTGACTTCAGAAAGAATAGGACTTCTTCTTTACTTTTTCTATTCAGGGGAAATTATTTTTAGATCTACAAGGTCAATTCTACTATTTGAAATTACAGTTAATGTAATACATAAAAAATATCAGAGTAAATATTGGCTCCATGGATCAAGATGTAGAATCTTTCCATCAGATAAAACAGCTGAAGAAACCTGTCATTAACATCCGCCATCTGATGTGCCAGTGATGACAAATACATGTGTCATATTTGTGTTGATTTTCTCAAATCATTATGAGATATATAAAGAAAGGGACTGAAAGATTTTTTTATCAACTACGATTGTAGAAATCAGATTTAAAAAACAAACAAACACACACAACTATAGTTTCCTCAAAAATTGAAACAGGTAAAAAAACCTAAACAGCAAAACTACAGAGGTTATAAAATTATCATTAGAGTAACAGTTATGTATGGCATATCTATTCAGCTCAAAGGAAAACTGAGGGGCAATTCCATGATTTGACTTTTCAGTACTCTAATCAGTCACCAACCCTGTATGATTTTCAGCATGAAATAAAGAAAACAAACAAAAAAAACCCACAACCAAACAACCCAGTCAAAGTAACAAACAAACATTCATAGCTTTAACAGCTGATCTCATCACAAGAGGATACTTTTCTTTCAGTGTGTCTAACATCCACTTGAGGTATTGCAGTAACGGTTCCCAGCTCCCTGTCATCCATTTCAGCTTTTGTGTTACTTCTGTGCTGTAGGCAAGTTTAATAAAACAAGAATTTAGGGATTTGAATTAATTATATTTTAAATAGCAAAATATTTGGTTACAGATTGGGTCCATTCAGTTTTCCCTGCTGTTCTATTAATAGTGTTCTAGTCTCCTTTTTTTTTTTTTTAAAAAAAAGAAAAAGAACAGAAAGAACCAAACACCAACTTTATTTTTGACTTATCACAAAGTCTTAAAACAATCCCACATGGATCAGAGGACTGTCTTAGCTAAGAAAAAAATGCATAGGTTTTTTGCCAGTGTCACCTCAATTATAGTCATCAGTATTTTCACAGTAGGACAAGAAAGCTGGTGATAGGTTTGCTTTCCCCAGGGTTCATTTTTCAGCTATGTTGACATGGATACATCTGAAGTGATTGGACTAAGATGCCAGTTTCCTATTGGGAAGCGGATAAAAATTTTGCTACTACCAAGTATGACCTCAGTCATCCCCTCCCAGTAGTAAAAAAGTTTAACCTTATGAAGAACAGAGAATCATATTTTAGGTTAATACTTTCATTATCATGTACTTATGTACATTTAAAAAATATTCCAAATGGAAATTTCCACTCCACCATGAAACCTGCAGTGTAGATTGTTGGCACCGTATGTTTCCAAATGATCCTGAAATTAATAGAACTCACAATATGGGGGGAAAAAAAGTGATATAAGTAATATTTAATCTCTTCCAATTCTCAACAGAAATCTCGGTTTCTCATTGTCCTTGGAATTGAATGCAGACACTGTGCAGGATATACTGGGTCTTCTGGGAAAGAAGGGGAAAGAAAAATACCCTACCATAGCCAACAGTCCAATCTGTGTAAAGCACTAAAATGCTTTCTTGTATTTCTAAGACTGTCTGTACCATTAGTTTTGAAAACATCATAGAAAACAGCTCAGACCTCTCAGGTTAAGATGCTATAACTTTTAGACAATTTCAGCATGAATGCTTAATATACAGACAGGACTAAATACTGTTACATAAACAGGGACAACCTTATATGTAATCCTGTTTGTGATACTGTAACATATCCAAAATATTTGTTGTCTTGACAAATATAATACTGAAACCATAGCTGATCTGTATCCTTTGGACCAAACACTGGGGGTTAATCAGAATGAATAAACCATAGAATCATAGAATGGTTTAGGTTGGAAGGGAACTTGAAGATTACCTAGTTCCAACCCCCCTGCCATAGACAGGGACACCTCCCACTAGACCAGGTTGCTCAAAGTCTCATCCAGCCTAGCCTTGAACACCTCCAGGGATAGAGCTTCCACAACTTCCCTGGGCAATCTCTTCCAGTGTCTTTCCTGTGTTGGAGGCTCCAGAGCTGGACACAGTACTCCAGGTAGGGTCTCATCAGAGCAGAGTAGAGGGCCAAAATCATATCCCTTGTCCTGCTGGTGATGCTTCTTTTGATGCAACCCAGGATATAGTTGGCCTTCTGGACTGTGATCATGCATTGCCGTCTCATGTTGAGAATCTCATTAACCAGCAGCCCTTCTCTTCAGGGGTGCCCTCAATCCTTTCTCTGCCCAGCCTGTATCTGTGCTTGGGATTGCCTTGACTCACATGTAGGACCTTACACTTGGCATTGTTGAAGACCATGAGGTTCACACAGGCCCACCTCTCCAGCCTGTCCAGGTCCCTCTGGATGGTATCTCTTGCCTCCAGCATGTTGATTGCACCACACAGTTTGGTGTCATCACCAGATTGCAGAGGGTGCTTTCAGACCGGCAAAGATGTTAAACAGCACTGGTCCCAATACCAATCCCTGAGGAACTCCATTCATCACTGGTGTCCACTTGGACATTCAGCTGTTGACCGCACCATTTTGAGTGCGGCCGTCCAGCCAGTTCCTTATCCACCAAGTGGTCCATCTTCCAAATCCATGTGTCTCCAATTTAGAGACAAGGATGTCATGTGGGAAGATGTCAAATAATGAGTCATTTCATAGAATCATAGAATAGTTTGAGTTGGAAAGGAACTTTAAAGATCATCTAGTCCAACGCCCCTTCCATGGGCAGGAATATCTTCCACTAGATTAGGTTGCTCAAAGCCCTGTCCGATGTGACTTTGAAATCTTCCAGTGATGGGGCATCCACAACTTCTTCAGGAAAACCTGTTATAGTAGCTCTCTACCTTTACTGTAAAAATTTTCTTCCTTATGTCCAATCCAAAGCAATCTAAGAGCAGAGGAGATGGGGAGAGTCACACTTCTTTTGACGAAGCACAGGATACTCTTGGCTTTCTGGGCTGCAAGTGCACATTGGTGACATGTTGGCTATCTCTGATAACCTGTGTCTCATCCAAAAGCTTTGACATCTCTTTTTCATGGTCTTACTGAGCATGGGCGTGAGGCTGACTGGTCACTAGTTCCCATTTCAACTGGCATGAGAGATTTCTAGGTTTTAGGTAACTAACTCAAACTCGTAGGCTGGATGATTATTTAATCAGTCTCAATTAATTTCCACGTAATGTGAAAAAAACACACAACTGTTTTACCAAATACTTGGTTTTCCACTAAAGTAACAAGACAAAAGGTAGTGTACACTTAATTGATTTTTCATCTTATATGCTATGAAGTGAGTGAGCTGAAAACAGAAAGAAAAACTTTGGAGGAACTGATAAATTAAGCAAGCAGCCAAAGAACTTAAATGGATTTTGTGTGTGTGTGTGTGTACTCTTACACTGTAAGGATATGCTAAAGCCTAAGATTTTATCATAGATTTTATTTTTTCCCTCACTTCCACTTTCTTCATCTGTTTTTGTAGTCTTTCTAGTGTGTAGCTTGCTTTAGTCTTCTTCATTTAATAACTACTAAGAAAAGTATTAACGAGATTTTTTATTTTTTTCCTGAAGAAGTGGAACTATAACTATTAAAAAATGAAGAGGAATGAAATTCCTGGAAACTCCTCCAACAAGCGTCACCTTCCTTTTTAGTAAAAAAAAAAAAAAAAAAAAGCAAAGCTATTTAACTTATTTATTCTTTTTATTTATTTGTTCATTTATCTCATTGGAGGCCCCACAGGGCTACAGTCAACCATTCATGATCTATTTCATTACAGCTTTTATTCCCCATTTTTCAAGGAACTTTGATTTATTTCTTTTTAAAACTAAAAGGTCTACAGACCAGTAACATACAATAAATTACTGTATATTAGCTTTCTATCACTGTTCTTCTTCACATTGCTCTAACCTTGAGCTTTACAAGCCAAAGAGATGAACTAAATATGACTTGGGGCAATGGGAGAAAAAAAAAAAGGACAAATTGTCAGAAAATAGATAACTTGCTAAGCTATCCATTTCACTTCGTTCTAAATGTGTTCAATGTCACATTGCTTGGCCTGTTAAAAATCAGAAAGGTAATAACCACACATACTTTACAGAGAGGAAAAGAACCAAGAATGCTCTACTAGTTTTGGAAGAATCCATAAGCAAGCAAAAATTGAATTTGGAAAATAATCAGAACTTCAAAAATCCAACCTCATACCATATAAAGAGATAACTTCCTCTTTAAGAAGACAGACAACATATAGGACATCTAAGATTATGTACTAAATACCTAACCCATTAAAATACAAGCAATAACTGTGATAGAGAGAACAAACAGTCCAAACACAGAAGTGCACAGATTTCAGTTAAAAGTGAAGACAGATACTAAAGATAATGATCTGTACCTTTTAAAAATTTATAAAGGAATTATATTCACAAACTTAGTAAAACAGGTTGTCTACTCCTTCAATCTAATCTAAGCAAACTATACTGTCTTTCCAGCCTTAACCTTGATTAAATTTGTCTGTCTCCTCTCTAACAAAGATTGAAGAATTTTACTATGGTGTTATTCATCTTCCTTCAAAGATCCATCCAGTGAAGGGGTAAAATTAAAGAAATAATTTCCCAAAGATATGAAAAAACTGTAGATGATTATGCAGAGGGTAAAAGTGTTTTATGGCTCCAACCTTTAGAAATAAACCACCTCAGGTTAATATGGGATAACTTTGTAGCAGCTCTTCCTTTATTCTTCACAGTGGACTTTGTCTGCTCTTCCAGCAAAGTATTCTCCATATCTGTAGAGGAGATCTGGTGCAGTCTTTGATGCTAAAAATGCTCTGGAATGATTTATTCTAATCATTTATGCAGGCTTAGAAGGTTGCAGAACTGGCTGGGGGACTTTAGTGTGTTTGTATACTATAATGCACTAAATGCTAATCAGTATAAAAACTCCCCTTCCTCCTCTAACTCCACCATTTCAAAAGGGTAAAAAAGCAAACAAAGTACAACAAATAAATAAATAAAAACCTGAAGCATGGAATCATCTTGTTAAAAAACATGGTTATGAATATTTTTACTAAATCTTCTCTTACTCCTCATCCATCTTCTCTACATGTCTTTTAGTGTAATGACCTTGTCCTACTTTTTTTTTCTTTTTTTTTTTTTCCTTTTTTGTTGGTTTTGAATTCCATCCACATGATTAATGGCACCCCTACTTATTGGAGTAAATAAAAATAAAAAAAAGATCCCTTAAAGATTCGGCAAAATAAGCCAGAAGTTAGTGCAGTCACACTCGAGGCAGCAACTAAATGCTGAACATTTAAGGGCTCAGTTCTGGGAAATTAAATGAAGGTGATGATTCTTTTATAAAAAATGGCAGTACCTGATAACTCAAAAAAGTTGCTCATTGCCCAATACTGGACACAGCTAGTTCCAGGCAGCTCCAAAGGACCTACCGCAGGGCACAGGTGGGCCCCTCAGCAGAGATGGTGGTGCCTTGGGGAAAGCAGATTTGACAACATGAAGAACACTGCAAAAACAGTGAAGAGTGAGGAAAAAAAAACATGAGAAAAGAAACAGTTCTGCATACACCAAGGTCAGAGAAGAATGATTGGGAGGTGGTGCTGCAGGTGCTGGTACAGAGATTCCCCTGCAGCCTGTGGAGAAGATCATGGTGAAGCACATTATCCCTCTGCAGCCCATGGAAGACCATGGTGGGGCAGATATATGCGCTGCAGCCTGTGGAGGACCCCACACTGCAGTAGGTGGATGTGTCATGAAGGTATCTGTGAGCTCATGGAGAGCCCACACTGGAGCAGGCTATTTGCAGGAACTGTGTCTCATGCAGAAGAGCCCAAGCAGGAGAAGATTTTCTGGAAATAACTGCGGTCTGTGGAGGTGAGCCCATAGAAGAGCTGGTTTTCTGGCAAGAACTGTAACACACAGGGAACCTACACTGGAACAGCCTGTGGCTGAAGGACTGTACTCTGTGGCAAGGACCCATACTGGAGTGGTTCTTGAAGAACTGCAGCCTATGGAAAGGTCCTATAATGGAGCAGGGAAAAAAGTAAGGAGGAAAGAGCAGCATCGGAGAACTGATATTGCTATTATAGAATGATTTTACAGAATGCTCAATATGTTTGACAATGTTGGACGATGTATTTGCCAAGCTGTTGTCCATCATATTTAAAAAGTCATGGCAGCCATGGAAAGTCCCCAGTGGCTGGAAAAGGGAAACATCACATCCATTTTTAAAATGTTTAAAAAGGAGGACCCTGGGAACTACTGGCCAATCAGCCTCACCTCAATGGCCAGTAAGATCATGGAACAGATTCTCCTGGAAGACATGTCAAAGCATATGGATGAGAGAGAGGTGATGAGACAGCCAACATGGCTTCAGCAAGGGCAAATTGGGGCAAATTGTGCCTGACTAATCTAGTGTGAAGATTAGTCAGATTAGTACTCCTTCTACTCTGTGAAGGAGAACTGCATCAGTGGACAAGGGAAGAGCTACAGATGTCATCTACCTGGACTGCTGTAAGGTCTTTGACACAGTCCCACAAAACATTCTTGTCACTGAATTGGAGAGATATGAATATAAAGGATGGACTGTAAGGTCAATAAGGAATTGGTTGGATAGCTGTGTCCAAAGAGTTACAGTCAATGTCTCAATGTCCAAGTGGAAGCCATTAACACACAGTGTCACCTGAAGGGTTCTTATGGGGTCCAGAACTATTCAATGTCTCCATCAATGACAACTGAAGGTGGGCTTGAGTGCACCCTCAGCAAGTTTGCAGATGACACCAAGCTGAGTGGTGCAGTTGGTAGACCAGAGGAAAGGGATGCCATCCAGAGGGACCTTGACAAGCTTGAGAAGTAGGCCCATGTGAACCTCATGAAGTTCAACAAGGCCAAGTACAAGGTCCTGCATGTGGGTCAGTACCATAGCCAGTATCACTACAGACTGCAGCATGAATGAATTGAGAGCAGCCCTAGGGAGAAGGACTTGGGAATACTGGTGGACGAAAAGTTGGACATAAGACGCCAATGTGCACTTGCAGCCCAGAAAGCCAGCAGCATCCTGGGCTGCATCAAAAGAAGCATGGTCAGCAGGTTGAGGGACGAGATTCTCCCTATCTCCTCAGCTTTCATGAGACCCCACCTAGAGTACTGCATCCAGCTCTGGGGTCCCAAGTTTGAGCAACCTGTCCTAGTGGAAGATGTTTCTCTTGTCATAGGGGGGTTGGACTAGATGATCTTTGAAGGTCTATTCCAACTAAAACCATTCTATGATTATATGATTGTATGATTCTGGGAGGGATGACCAAGACAGGAGCAGGAAAAAGTGTGGGGAGGAATGAATGGCAGAGAGGAACTGTTATGGGCTTACCACAACCCCTATTTCCCATCCTCCTGCACTGCTCTGGGAGGAGGATGTAGAAGAGTCAGGAGTGAAGTCGAGCCTGAGCAGAAGAGATGTGAAGGTAAAGTGGTTTTAGTTTTGTCTTTGTTTCTTACTGTCCAACTCAATTGGCAGTAAATTAAATTATTTTGTCCAAAACTAGAGTCTGTTTTGCCTGTGATGGTAACTGGTAAATCATCATGTCTTTATCTTGACCCATGAACTTTTCCATCTTATTCCCACCACCCCATCCTAGGGGAAGTGAGAGGGCAACTGGATGTGTTTGGCCCTTTGTCAATGTAAACATACCACAGTTAGATAGACTTGGTGTTCTCGGTGGGTTAGTTTACTCTTTTCTAGCCAGATATAACTTCATGTGGTCAATCATGAATTTGTCCCTTATTTCATCTTAAAGCCAAAGAACAAAAAAATGGGAGATGGGAGAGGAAATTTTATGAAACTTTAGTGCATAAAAAACACATGCATAACATCTCAAAATATATTTCTTAAAGAAACAGTTTCTAAATTAGACAATAAATGAGCATAAATGAGAAAAAGGAGAAAAATCCTTATTATTAAAGTTGAAGGAAATGAGTTTGTAACAATCAAGAAGATAAAAAAATTTTGTATAAGGGAAAATAAATGAAAAATAAGGGAGAAATAAAGTTGAATCATATAGAAATAATTTATCCTGATTTAGTCTTAATGCTAGTTCCACTGAAATTTGCATTAAAATACAAAACAAAAATCCTGTGATTTAGATACAGGCAGAATAATACAGCTTCCTGTACAAGCTGAGATAATGGCATTCTCGTCTTGCCCTATGGAATCTGAATGTCATGAATTACTGGTTTGAAACATAATTTAATAAAGGTCACTTACCAAGGTAGAAAACAGGGTAGATAAGGAAAAACCCTGCATAGCACATCTGCTTGGGATGTACTGATCTGACACAGTTATTAATTATCACGGATGCCTTAGGGTTGGAATAAAGCTGTCAACTCAAGAGCAAAATGTTTTCCCAAAGTTAAAGTCCTAAAAAATTGCAATAAACCCAGAAATCAATTCTGCCAAATATCTTTGCAGAATCTGTGACAATATTAAGGTAAAAGACTAAAATGTGTTAGCAAAGTCTTAATCAAATGGGAAAAAGATTTTTATCTGAGATAAACTATGTTAGATTCAGATGAAATAACTTTGTATTAGATTTATGAAGGCAATGACCTAAAATATTGGCTAACATTTTAGCATTCATTAAAGAAATCAATTAATATTGGACTTGGCTTTAGCATACACAATGATTCAGCTAAGCAATATCTATAGTATTTGCTCAAATAGATCACTTCTGTTTTCAAATGACATGGGCTGTGGTGAATAAAAGCAGGTTGTGGAACAATGTAGGGATGTGGAACTTATATCTGCACAATTACTCATACAGTCCTGTGTAATTAATGTAGTTTAGTCTTGACATTTTAGCCTGGAAATTTTCATCCAGTTGTTTCTGACTTTATCTGTAACATTATATTATGTTATAGCATTATATTTCCCCAAATACCTATGATATCATATGGGAAATTAATATGACTGTGCTAATGGTACTTACCCTTTGAGAAGTACTCAACCTCGGCACATAATTGGACAGGAAAATACTTGGGAAGTCAGGTAGGTAGGGGTCATAACATCAAGGTAAAATGTTTGACAGGAATATGACATACTGCTCAGTGAGCTGTAAGGCTTAATTTACTGTTATTATCAGTACTGACCATACAGACCAAGAAAATAAGGAAGGGAAGAAATATATTTGTATAGATGCTTTTACTTAGCAATAAAGTGCATTTAACATTTGGACATCTTGGTGATTCTTAATGAGAAAGGTATGTTTTAACAACAAACTTTCCCTTGCATATTCTTTGGTTCAGTTCTGTTTCATTTTTTTAAAATCTGAATGTCAGGGCATTTTTTTCCAGAAGTGCACTTAGACTGGCCTCACTGGCTATGTCTGTATTTGGCTGAGGACATTCTTGGACCCTGAGATGAAACTTTCCAGCCTAGCTCATGTTTGGATATGCGAACTCTGTTTACCCCTAAAACAGGCACCTCACACCAAACTCTTGGGAATGGTCTTAAACGTACCGTATCCTCCACACACATTATCTGAGGTATATAGTGCCAGTTAGTGTGAGCAAAACCATACATGGGATCAGGCTAACAGTTAAGAGGTATGATAGTTTATGGGTCAGTGCTTGAGCTCATGATCTGGCACCATGTGTTGTTGGTTTTTGCTTTTTTTGGGGGTGGGGTGTTTGTTTTTAAATGGGATAAGTGTATGTTATCTAAGAGCTACCATATGCCTTTTAAACCATTCTGCTCAGATCAGGCAGCTTTTAAAAGTTATGAAGCTTTGGTAACCTCTCTAGATCTTACCTATTTAGATTCCTTTGTGAAAGCTTTGGCTGTATAGATTCATAACGGCTGAGAGATGGAAAATGACAAGAAAGACATACTGCTTCACATAACATCTTGTTAAGAAGATGCTGTTGATAACAAAGCTGTTGGAGGCTCAAAAAGGAACTAAGCAAATTCATGGAAGAAAAAAAAAAAACACAAAAGTATATAGCACCTATTGCGTGAAAAGTGCCTAAACTACAAACTGATGGGAACTATCGCTATGTACTTGCTTGTTCTCATACCCTATGCAACTGATCAATGCTGGAGAAAAGCTATCAGGCCAAACAAGTATTTTGTTGACCTCATATTGCCATTCTAGCATTAATATTCATCTCGTGATTTTTAAAACTATGCATATCAAATTTTCACAAATGGTTTAAATTAACTTACTTCAAATCCTACAATATTCTGCTGGTTGAAAACTTAACACTGAGACTGACTTGTTTTGTATGATTATCCTTGCATTTGTGTTAAGAGCTTAGAAGAAAGCAACATTTTTGACTAACATAATTATAAATGATGAAATAAAACATGACAATCTTTGCAAATCTAAAATGCAAAAAAATATATACTGTGGAAAATAATTGCTGAGGCATTTCAAAATTCCAATTAAATTCACAGGACAAAGACATTTTCCAGACTGTCCAACAAATAAATGCCTTGGAGGACATGCAATAATATAGGAACTGCTGAGATGTTTTGGGTTTGGTTTTTGTTTTGTTTTTTTTTGTCTGGGTTTGGTTTGTGTTATGTTTTTTTGCTTTTTGATTATTATTTTTTTTTCCCTCTGTAGTGGGAGTTTAATAGGTTTGTTTACAGAGGGTCTAAAGCTGCTCTAAAATGGAGAGGGGGGTCACCTTATATGATAAGTTGTATTTGTAAAGCTCACTTAAAAATCTGGTCAGCATTTTTGGGGGCAGTTGCTTTTTCATCAAGATCAGCTAAGTAGTTTGAACATTTCATTATTTTATCAGTGTGATTTTAGTAGTGGTGTTACAGGTGTTACAAGTAACCTACTTAAAAACTCAATGTATTTATCACCTAGTGAGGCTGAGGTGGAATAGTCACCTTGTTGTCTCTTGTGAACAAATTAGAAGTGATAATTCAAGGCATTTTTAGCAGTACTGACAGGGTGGGGAATTTTTGCCTGCTTCTAGCCATATTAAAACAAATTAAAAAAAACCCAAAACATACTACAGAAATGTGCATGTTTATACCATGTGGGAATATTGAAAGTTCCTGCCTTTTCATTTTGGTTTGGTTTCTCCATTAAATTTAAAAGGAATGAAACTGGATGAAAGGACAGAGTAGAGACCGAAAACAAAGAATGACTATTTTGAAGTTCATTTATGACATTAAAAAAAAAAAAAAAAAAAAGATTGTAATGTCATCTTGCAGAACTGACTTACTACCAGGAGAAAATATTTATCATTCTTCACTTTTCGTTTTTAATTAATATTTGGCTCCAGATTCTATCTCTATTTTCATTATTATAACATTTATAAAGTAGTGGTCCCTAGGGGACAGGTACACTGAATTTCTATTAGGTGAGATTTTTTGGCATTTATATCATAATTCCTGATACATGGGTTGACTTTGTATCTGTTAGAGTCTTCAGCAAAGTCTGAGGCAGGATGTGTCTGAAAGATTGGATTAAATTTACTCTCAATAGAAGTGGAAGGCACATTCCATGCTGACATTGCATTATAACTGTAAGAAGAAAACAGTTTAGGTTCACTCTTCCTTAGTGCATTCAGAAAACTAGAGTTTGTGTGTTGGCAACACAATCTTTACCCAAAAGTCTTTTGTTGATCACAGCTAGAGTCAAAATTCTGGGCTAAAGGCACCTTTGATTTGACCCAGAGCAGTCATGTACAAGAGAGAAACGTGGTCATCACTTGAACATTTTAACAAAATGGGAGCAGTTTTAAACTCCCTTCTTCTTGTACTCTTAAGCAATATTACCAACAATCCAGCTGCTAAATTGCAAACCTTAACTCATTCAATAATATGGCTTCATCCATTGAAAAAGCAGAAGTCTGTGGAGCAGCAAGAGTGAGATTTAAGGTTTTTTTTTTTTGATTCAACAAACTTCAGGCATGAAGTGGAACACCACTGAATTGGCTCCAGCTGCAATGGTGATGCTTTCAAAGCTTTTTCCATTCACTCCTGGGGCACATTGCCAATTCTTTTCTCCTTTTTGTAAGCTGTAAGAAAGTCACACAAGTGTGCAGTGTTTTATATTTATTACAAGGTAACAGTTAGGCAGCTGAAACCCTTTGAACAACAAGTTCCACAGTATTTATCACAATTAATTAAAGGGAAAGAACAGAGTGGAAACATGTGTAACCTTCATCAGGTTCAAAGAGAATAGGCTGATGTTTTAAAGATTTTTTTTACTGTTCTGAAAACCAGATCATAGGTAGTTCAGAGAGAATTAAGGCTCTTTTCTTATTAACAAATGAGAGATTTTGAAGCTGTATTTCAGCCACCCGTCAAACCCCAGTTCCCCTCCCCAACTTTTTCCTCATAATGCTTAGCACTTATACAGCACTTTTCATCTTCAAAGTGCTTCACAACACATTAACTAATTAATCCTTTGAGCACCCCTAAGAGATTAGTAGAAAACGATGTGATCTCTGGCAGCCATGTGAGAGCCTTGAGCAAGGCAATGAATACTGCATCCAACAGGGATTATAGTCAAGGTCTCCTGAAGTCCGCAGCACCCTGGACTTATATTCTGTTGAAAACTTAAAGGAAATGTAAAACTATTTAAAGAGTAAAAAACACATTGAAAAAAGATAGGTGGAATTGAAGGACAAGTTCAAATTTACAATCTGGAAAAAAACTATTTATTACTCCTGAAGCAGTACCTCTTATTCATCCTATAAAATCTATATATTTATATAACAGGATCTTTAAATACCTGTAACCATCCTGCTTGAGAAATAGGAGTCCTAGCATCTGTCTAAGCCCTGTTGTTTACATTTACAATAGTAAAATAAACAGGACACGGGTACAGGATTCAGCACTGGCGTGTACCTCTCCATAATGCTAAAGTCTTTGTTCAATGCTTGCTGGCCCTTTTTTCTAAGGCCAACATACACTCTCACCAAAAAATGTGGCTTTGTTGACAGCAACAAAGTTTGAATGTAACCATTGTATTCTGAGAGGTAAAAGTTAATTGTGTAGGAATAAGCATTTCCAAGCCTCAAAACTAGAGAATGAACCCTGATCCAATTCAGTTTTTAAGATGAATGTAGTAATTGTTTGCAAAAGCATAACAATGCATAACAATGGCAAAGATCCTGAATGCCTGAACTGTTGCTGAGAATATTCTCAGTGTACTTCAACAGGGTTGCTTCATAAGAGGCAGTCATAGCTGGAGGAGTGGCAATCCACCTTATAATAGCCTGACCGCTTGGTTTTGCAGTCATGCTTATCCCTACATGATCTTTTCTTATTTTACAGAAACATCAAGAGAAGGAAAGGAGATAAGTGATTTCCCAGCATACTCAATAAAGTGGTGGTCACGGAACACTTGTAAAATACCTGAGTTTTAAATAAATCTAGGTTTAGAATTCCCAGTTCTGGTATGAGTGTTCTACATTAAAAATATCATCCTTTTCATTCTTGTAATAGTGTTGGAAATAGTAAGTCTTGAATAAGTCTTGCAGAGCAAATTTGTAGAATTCTGTTCTACAAGGTTTTGTTCTCAACAGTGAATTTTGAACAAAAGAAAATTTTTCTTGAAGCCTTATTTTTTTGGGGTTGTACTCCCCAGAGAAAGGAAGGGACTTGTATTTCCCTCTGTGCTCAGTATTTCCTTTTGGTTGTCTCTAGAAATCTCTCATACAATCATCTCGCCTCTCTGACATGCCCAGCTCCTCCCATATACTCTGGGGAAATTTGGCTACCTACTATCAGGTTCTGAGTTCAGTTCTGAGGGACAAGCATCAACAATATGAATATGTGGTGCCTGATGACTGCTGCTGAGTCACTGCACAACTTGCTCCAACTAATGCTAACGTTCACTGTGCTTCAGTTTGTTCAAGGGACTAGAAACTGCTAAGGAAAGTGTTGTCTCAAACTGCTAAGACTATGAATAACATTTCAGTGACACAAATTCAGAGTGCATTATACTCAACTGTGTGGGTTTATGTTTAGATGCACTTTTCTTACATTCTTTTCTTGTTTCTTTCTCTCAAGGTATTGTATTTATTTATTGGATATAAAGTATAATTCCCTCAATGGCTCTAAATGAACGTAATTTCCTTAATTCCTACCAAAAAAAACATACCATCATATCATACTACACCATATTGTAAAAAACTTTTTATGGTGAGAGTAGTCAGACACTGTAACAGGCTGTCTTGAGAGGCTGTGGAATCTCCATCCTTGAGGGATATTCAAAACCCAACCAAGCACCATTCTGAGCAACCTACTTTCAGCA